>NC_051127.1:11688211-11749302 GCF_014839805.1 Manduca sexta
TTTATTTCGATCCGCCATTGCGTCCTGTCGAGTTTAAAAATATGGTTTTTGACAAGGTTTAAAAAAACTAAATTTAGGCACTTGTAACCATTAGCAAAACACATTGTTTCTAACCAATACATAGTAAGTTAAAAGAAATTGATTTTCTGCGCTATAACGTAATTTCCAAGCGTTCGGAACTACCCACATGTGTTCGGAATTAATTTAATTCCAAGCTTTTCGAAAAAGTACGTCCTTTCATCAATTTGGAAAAATACCATATCGTCCAAACTTGCAGTATTTTCGCAAATTTACAACATTGGTTTTGGAGTTTCAATCGATCACCGAGATATCACTTTTCAAGGTTCATTTGTGTCATATTACATTCACATTAGAACGTGTGAATGGCGCGTATCCAACGGAGCAACGTTATCTAATACATGTGCGGGTTTGCAACATTTGATGCTATATGACTTCTAATACGAGAGACTGGATGACTAATGGAACGGGCGTTCGGATGTTCCGCCTTTGAGATAGGGAAACTAATTCGATCTTAATTTGAATGAAGGTCAAGATAGACATATTTATAAAAAGAATAATTTATTTATTTATTTAATACCAATCGATCTCGAATGAAAAACTAAACGTGCTACAGTAATTTTCATCGTACAAAAAATACGTTACACAAAAACAAGTCCCTAACGCATTACAATAGTTGACTAATTCGATGTACAATTCGAAATTCAAAATGTTTCGATATTGAATTATTCAAAAATGGAATTCATGTGATGCTGTTGCGACTTTCTGTAGACGTCACAACTTTTATGGTGTGTACACCGGACGTGAGCTAAACAATTAACTTATTATCAATTCAATGAAGGGAAACACGACCAGAGCAGCGCACGCACATCGCATCACAACGCCGACGTATTCCCCTGCCAATTATATATTCAACATTAATTCTTTTTGGCCTATTGTTTGTGTGACGCCGGAACATTTTAATACGACACTCATGAAATTGGAATTTAATGCAAATTAGTATTAGGGTGCAAGTTCTAGTAATTATTGTTGCCGAACAGTTCTATGAAATCAAACAGGTGAACCGTGTTAGGTAATGCACTGCGCTTATGTATTTAAAACATGACGCATTTAGTTATTTATACGACGATGATTGTTGTAAATATTTTGTTGATTTTATTATATTTTCTATTAGGTCATCAAAATGTGACACGTAAATTGGGATGTCAATTTCAATATCAATTTCCGAGTTCCTATAAGAATATAGCATAGTACAAAAAGCCCCTGCCGTGTCGGTAAAAAAAAAAATACAGTCAATTTTTTCCAGAAATAATTTGTAACAGAATGATAGACTCAACCGAAGCTTCCTATAGATTAAAATAAAAAACCTTTAATCTAGATATGCTTGCGCAATCCGCATGCTGCAGTACAAGATTAAAATCAAAATCATTGTTACAAATTAAAAGTTTCAAGTAATTGCAATGTTTGTGTATATCACAAGTAATGAAAATGGAAGGTATACAAAAACAGAGGACGTTCCAAAGTTAACTTTGTTAGCCGTCTTTGACCGTTCACGAGTCGTGACCACGTCGTAAACCGAACGGTGTCCGTCGAAACCATCAAATAACTATAAACAGAGAAATCAAGGAATCGTTTCTACCCATAAACTTTCAGCTTTCGCATTACGTACACTGCGCCGTACATAATCATTGTTCAGCATATTTATAAAACTTTCAAATACAAAGGATTATGTACGAAAAAATATTTATTACATAATGCAATGAATTGTAATTCTTGCTCTAAGCATTGCTAGAATGTAGTGCTCGTGAATTTGATTATCAAGCAGAAAAATGTTTTGTTTTATCTGCTTATTAAATTATAAGCTAAAATTCTAGAAACAAGGTAGAAATAAACTTCCTAAATGCATACACATTTCGGAAGAATGTTAATTGATCTTTTTCTTCCCACCAAAAAGGAAAGAAATTTCTTGTTTATCCACTGTAGTTATTTTGTTCCGTGTATTTTGCCATATTTTAAGTTGAAATTCCACTGTCGAGATAAATTTGTAACGGTTATCATCATTATGTTAATAATCAGAACATCGATACGTTTGTCTGAAATATTTAAAGATTTTAGTAGCTCGTGTTCGTCTCGAAGGATGTTACATAGTATTTCACCAGAGGATGAGTCATGAGTGCAATAGACACTACATTTTATGTTGGTGTTATATGCAATAATATCTTAAACTAATATTCTAAACACTTTACGTAAAATTTATCGTGAAAAAGTAACATTTTGATACTTTATAACTTTTATTTGTTTACATAACATTACCTGATGGGAACTGTTTTAAAAGTTTATATATAACAATGTGTACAAATATAGTGTAAAATGTTGAAGTCACCAAACGCGTGTTTGTAAAGTTTTTTAAATGTGTATAATCGGCCTCATTGATCTTCTAACAAGCTCTAAGCTATGTCCATTAAACACTGGGAAATCCTCGTAAGACCTCTGTTGTTACGTAAAACAGTTCAAAGGTACTTGCAGTATTTAAATACGAACATACAATATTCAATTGTATTGAAATTAAATAAGTTAAAAAGTTTGCATAACAAAAAAAAATATTGAAAGTTTCATATTCTAAACTTACATGGTGTTAATTTATTGAGGAAGGTTACAAACGTTGCTGCGAAAACCAGTTTTTGGCTTGCAGAATGCATCTAGGGAAATACCAAGTTACTAGCCGCTTAAGGGCTTGGGAAATCCAGTTCTATAAATATCCACAACCATAAATTATGGATTATAATCTTATCTTTCCTTATCATGATTAAGCAAAGCGCATTATTGTAAAGCAGGTCATTCACCTCTTCAAAATAATTACGCCTAAGTTGGCAAGAAATAGCAATAAGTATGTAGGTTCAATACAAATTAGCCCTCATGCACTCGTGTAGAAGTAAAAGCATTTTATATGTAGCTAGTGAACCTTTTTAGCTTTACATTTGCATGCATCAGTATTCTAATAAATGAATGTGTCCACAGCTATAAAGTTTATCATTGTTTTTGATTAACTACTTCGATTGATACTCCTTTGATTACATTATCTTCACATCATTAATTATCTTTCCTATTGTTGCAAATTACACATATTTCTTACTTTTATAGCTTTGTTATGGTTTAAATACCGAATAAAGGCAATTGCTCTACATTATTTAATAAAATATTGGTAACAATTTTAGTAATTATTTACTAAAATGTACTTCACGGAGAGACTAAGTACAAGAAAATTGTGCATGTCAAGAGTGCAATCACAGTGAATAAACCACTGCTTTCTGATTGCGTGAGCGTGCATTTATATTAAGTACCTACTTTAGGGTTGTAACTCACTGACGTGACTCGTGACGTGATAATATTTTTAAAATAACAAAAAATACCTCCAAGCTAAGGAGTATCCTTAATATTAAGGACTATCGGCATTAAGAAATAAAATATTTGCTCTTTAGGTGCTTAAAATATATTGTAATCTTTTTGAACATTCACAGTGCTTTGTCTACATATATACGCAAAAGTATATATAAATAAATTGATAAGCACCTTTAGGTAAAAACTTTTCTAAACTCTATAAAACTGATTACAGGTTCTAAAATCATTTCGTGTAAGTAGGAAATTGGTGAAACAGTAGTCACTTAAAACATAGTCTTACAATGTTAAATCATAACGGATCATGATCAATTGGGCAGTTTATAGTCTGCATTATCTATCTATGACTATGGCTCGGTGAGACATTGCAATGGACCTCGCTATCCAATGCCTTCAACATTATGTGCTGCACGTTTCTCTTATTGGGGCGTTTAACGGAACAACACTTTCATATCATAGGACGTCATAAAATAAATAGAAATTCCCGGCGTTGTCGGAAAATGTCGTTTAGTCGCAATTTCTTGATAGTTACACATTTGATGTGACATGATCTAGTACTCAGTTTATGTTGTATTGTAGGGCAATGGCATTAAGAAGAAAGTTACTACTTTTACTACAGCAACTACTTATATTCCCAAAGAACAGATATAATAAATATTTATATAATATTATCTACCTACCAAATTGTTTAAGTTTAGAGGTTTTTAACATATTAGTATTACTAAAAATAGGGTACACTGTGGAAGTATTGAAATAAATAATTTTCATTTGATTTCTGACATTAATTTTATACCAGCCCTATGAACATTACGATTCGTTTGCGTAAACGTTTTTTTCCGAAGCTAATTAAATGTCACTTTACCAGGCATGAAAATTGCCAATTTATACGAAGGGTCCATAAATACACCGAATGTGTTTGGATAATACAATTTATATTAATAACAGTTGATTTTAAAATCACATTTGTTGGCGTTAAGTCTCACGGATAAAGACACAGGTACTATAAACTTGCAAATACAAAATAACAGATCACACATTAATGACTCCTGCAAGAAACAATAAAGCCTGTTTAAATTGTGTGGTACGAGTAAGAACAATTAAAAATACCATGAATAGCAAAGTTACGTCTTTGTTTGTTCTTCAATCTACGCATCACTGATTCCTAGAAGGTCCTAATGTACCTGTGTGAAAATATATGTAGTTATTTATTTTCTAATTAGTAAACAATGTATATTTTCATCTTGGGATATTTATTTTGTGTGGATTTATCTTTCACGTTCAGTCATAATTATTGACTATCTATGGTTATTTTTTTCATTGATTAGTTCATTTATATTAATTTCAAACACATAATTTTACTTCAAAAGTAAATATGATAAGATGAACAGGCAATTTGGGTATTTAAAACTACTTTATATAGCTTTAATATATTTTGACATGTTTGATTATAACTAAAGACGGGGATTACGTAATTAATAATTTAATTACCTTAAGTCTTTTATATTACGAATTTGATATTAATAAAATCAATGGGTTTAAATCTTACATTATAAACAGTCTTAAACTTATAGTAGTACGATAATTATGATGCTGCAGTCTATAAAATTATATGAAAACGCGTTCACTTAAAAGGTTTGACATTGTAGATTCCGTCCAGTTTGGGAAACAGTTTCCATCAGAGAAAAACGGGCAACAAACTCTACTGTTAAGAGCAACTGCAGAGCCTATGTTGCGCATAAAACAAATTCACTACGAGAGTTTTGCATCAATAAGCCCCATTATAACATTTTAACTCATAAGGTTGAAAAAGTTAAAAACATTTTAATACAGGGCAATGCGCTCATTTTAAAAAAGAGGTTTACATTGTTGATACTGGATCAACATTTCTTTTTCATGAGTAACAATCTGACAGGTCGTCGCGAGTTAAGTGGGTTAATTTATTTTCGTATGGAACTTGTTTATATTTACTTCGACCAGTTTCTTTCATTGCTTAAGTATTTTTTGCGTATGGTGATTGTTGACAACTTTATTTCACAATTAAAATTCGCCAACTGCACTTAACACAATATGCAATGCAGATATATTATATTCAATTATGACTGTTAGTAATGCAAAAATACATTTACTTGCATGATATCCTATTTCTTAAGTACCTAACATATTGTTTTATATGCATTAAACTCATCTTTCAATAGATTAGAAAAATGATATCGTCGCTGCATATTGTAGTTTATTTATATATCTATGATTGTGATAGTAGTTCTTGGACCATAGTTATTAGCTAATTATATCAGCCGTTGACCTAGAGATCTAACGACGCACATATCGAGGCCAAATAGTATTTTAATTAATGAAGCACATAAAACAATTGATAAAACACAAACATGTATTTTAATTTTAAAATACCAAAGCCATATTTCAAAAGTAGTCAACGTAACAAGAGGTTTTTGCAATAAAATTAAGTAATTTACTTTAAGGTCGTTATAAATATTGTGTTAGGCAAGAATTTTGTGAAGAAGATTTATATATAATATTTTTGTACTTAAACATCATTGCATTAATAAATTACTATTATTGATGAACTTGTCCACATATTATCAACGATGGTTTATTATTGAAAATGAACGTAATTAACTTGCAATAAATCAATTCAATATTAACTTAAAAACTGTAGAATTATTTTCCACCATGTTTAAAATGCTCATAAACTAAACAGTACACAATATAATTTAATATTGGAAGAGACTTTCGGAAACAAAAACAGACGTCAAGAGTGTACAATGTACATAATTCTATTGATAATTCCCTTTCGATTTAAAATAGGAACTTTCCCTCGTAGAGACGATTACATCAGTAATACTGACTGGTCTCTGACTAAGAACGATCCGGGTCATTTTAGTCTCGTCTTTATGAATCATCTTTGTCAGAGGACTGTACCTTTTCCTTGTACGTTATCTTAAAATCGTGTTAATTGATGGCACAGGATACCCATTCTAAAGATCTGAATATTAAAAAAGTACTTGAATACATCCGTTTGTGTCATTATTGGGCAATAGTAAGGTTTGATATAAAATAACTTTTTTACAAGCAATTAATTTGAATAAAAATGTTGAGGTAAATATTCTGGTTTTGTAATATATTAAGTACCCCAATGATAACTGAGTATTTCTAAAAATAAATATACGTAACGAAATAAATTTTAAAAGCTCTTTAAATGTAATTGATTATAGGTTTAAATATTTTCGTCCAACAAGTAATATCGAAATCTCTAACCAGTTCAGAACTATTCCTGCATGCCTTTCTGAATATAGACTAGTTGACCCTGGAAAGCGATTCGTCGAGACGAGTCATTGGGGCGGTTTTTTCACTATGTATACAATGGTGTCTCTCGGTTACAAAATAAATCTCGATCCCTTACACGTTAAGAACAGATCTTTAATACAAGATACATAAAATGTGTGTGTATATTGTTAATGGATCTGTATGCATTAAAACTATTGATAGTATGAGTTCGTGGTAAAATCTTTATGCAAATTACATAGTTTACAAGTTGTAAAGAGCATTGTTATAAATTATTTCTCAAGTTGCTATAGATGCTTATAACATTGTTATCTCCTCTGACAAACTATTAGCGGTCGGGGAAACCAATAAACCAAGGCTGTAAACGTGACGACATACTAATTATATCTAGATAGAAATTGAAACAAAAAACTTTCGTACAATTGTCACGCAGCCGTAATTTGACAAATACAATTCTATTTTAATCGGTTTAAATGAGTACTTACTTAATACTAGTAGAGTAATAAATGCTGGCAGTTAAATTGTAAACAATTTTCGTTTTACATTAAAGACTTTAATATTAATTATATTTTATTATCTATATCTATATTCCTCCTTCAGAAAATAATTTATGTCTTACATATTAGAGAAGCTAGTACCATAATTTGTTTAACTCGAAAATGCTTGGAGGGCTGCGGGTATACCCATTATACTTCTGTCTATTTAATAGAAGACAATCCTTTGGATCCCGCTGATGCAAATAATAAATACACGCGCGAAAAACTCTGCGAAAAACAATATATTTCATTACATTTTACTACATATTTTAGCACTCTATCGTTGTTGTTAGACTGCATTTAAATAATAATATTTACACACTATTGTTTTTATTTTAATATGCCATTATTACGTATCTTTATTGGCAACGTAGTCACATTATTCATATATAACATAACTTTCGTTTCCTATGGTTCACGTGAAATAAACAATAGAATATTATTGTGTACCTAATGTGTATTATTTACGATCGGTTTCACAGTCATAAACGCTGAGTTTCTTGTCTACGCGCATGCAAAATATTGAATATCCCTATATCGATGGCAAAACCGCTTGCCGCCAAGACTTTTGTGTTTCTGTTTTGTAGCGTAAATGTATATAGCCTCTTTAATATTGAATTTATAATTTGAATGTGTCTTTAATATTTAATTTATATTGTAGAGACAAGGAATGATCGCTTGCAGACCTAATCCAGACATTCCTTGTATAGAAATTTATTAATATTCTTATGCAGTCTATTTTTCAGCTAAATTAGCATACTTTAAACGACAATTTAGTATGTAGCAATTATATATCTAGTTAGTATTTAATACCAACTGTTTTAGATCAGCACAACAATAAACATTGTAGTGCTATTTATACCGTTCACAAATCCTAATTTGAAATCTAGACATCCACGTCCATCCCTTTATGGAACGCATTTAACCAATTAAAACATAGTTCTTGTACATTGTATAATGGAACGTTATCAGCATAGTAAACAAACAATGCGGAATTACAGGCGATTCCGCACTTCTTTGTATCATCGGTTGCCGAAAACGATCGTAAATAATTTATGAGATGCAAATACGGACAAACACATCCATAAATAACTAATTAGTTCTTACTGTAGCTGATACTCTACATTGGGGTGTACTTAGTTCGATTCGCAGAAGAGGCAACTCTTTGTTAAAAGTTTTGTAAAGTTGCCGTGATTGTTCTTAGAGAGTTCGACGGCACACATGACGGTAATAAAAATCTTTGCGCCTTTAAATACTGTATAAAGATAAAGAAACATCAAATAAATTATAAAAAACCGAGTTATTAGTACTATGTGGGTATCCAACCATGTAACTCTACGCGCATAATTGAACTAAATTGCAGTAAAGGCGACTACATTGCAGGCAATATTTTAGCTAATTTGTAAATGGGAAACTTGTCCTCGTGGCACCAAAAAAATGTCACTCATGTTCCTTGACAAATATTTTAAAAGCATTTATTAGATACCTATTAATGGATTTCCTTTTAGTTCCCCAATAACTGCCCTGTATATTTATAAATAAATATGGGAACATTAAAACAATATCCATAAAGGACTGTAAAAATTATCTGTCTAAATTACGACTTTCAATTATTACTTAAGGCATCTTCCAGGAATTAATTTAATCACTTTATAGCTTGTAAAAGGAAAATCGACTAATGATTATACAACCGAAATGAATACTAAATCTTTATTCATTCCACGATGACAATTTAGTTTTTATTACGAAGGCCGATGAACTCGTGTGCCTTTCAGCATATGTATTTCATCGCGTAATCTTGCGCAAATTTGATTTTAACTTAGCGATTGTTTGTGTATTTGTCCATTACGACATCTCGTATTTTTTATAATTACAATTTCTTCTTTCACAAGATGAAGTACGTAAAGATAATATATTTCAAACAATCGAACGTAAAACGCAACAACAATATTTGAATATTAACAAGATCAATATTTAAATAACTCTCGGTCGCTACAATAGTTGGAAAATAATATTCTTTTTCTTCTAAAAATACATTTTGCTTTGGGTTTTTAAAGTTATAACTAAAACATACGATGAATAAATAATGTTAAGTGGGTCGTTAAAATAATAAAACAGTCCTGAGTAATAACACTTTAAACTGTTTCCTTCGATATGCACGTTCCAGTACATAATCATAAATAATGTGTTAACTGCAGTTGTAACTAATTGATACAAAACATCGACGTGACCTTATTCAAACTATTTATAAGAATTAATGTTATTAGTCACAGTTTGAATGATTTATAAACGGGACATTGAAATTATAACACATTTAATCGATTTATTTCTCATTGTATGTCATTATTGTTATAGCTTATATGATTACAGAAAATGTGTTTAACATGATAGTGAAACCGCATCGAAATTCATTTAGCGGTTTTTACGTGATGCGCGAATAATGTAATAGGCCGACGTGACGGCAGACTACGTATATATTTTATGTATCGAGATGATTTTTACCTGTACACATACTGTAAAATATGTAATTTTTTTATAGAATTAGGCACTTAATAGCAAACCGAATCGTAGTTACGGACGATCGCTAAGATACAAATTTAATGTTATCTACTTTCAAAAGCGTTTAAAAATGTTTTCAAGCCGAGAATCAGTTACAATTGTTACATTACCAACTAATACATAATCTATTAGTTTATTCAAAGCGGGTCGTATTCCACAGAGATCGATATTAGTTATGTCATGTTATGCAACTTGAATGTCCCACTTCCGTTACAACTCACCTCTCACGCTGCGACCTACAAATTAGATAAACAATTTTTTAGACGCAATGTATGTACAGTGAAAGAACCATTGTTATTTTAGATCGACAGTATGCCGAAGTTGGACATAAGACCGAAAAAAATACAAATCGCTATCGAATTATTTTTTTTTCACGACCTTTTTATTTTATTAAAATCAATAAATTAGTTACCTGCATATGAGGTTCTAAACATTTTTCTTCAAATGCAGTCAACACGATTTCACACATTCATAAACCAATCGTCAGGCATTGCACGATTTATTTATTCGTATATTGTAATTTAAAAACAATAACATAACATAAATAGTTTTCTACGAAATCTTTTATGTGTCTGAATTTATAAGCCGCGTACGTCGGTGTTAAGTGTAATAAAGGAAAGACTGTTAGGTAATGTATCGATGCACTGCCTAGGTAAATAAGTACGTACGTGCCCTACATGCTAAGTGTTGAGAACAATCTGGCATAGCATACGTATTCACTCGTTCAAAACTTTAATCAGCTCCAGGAGGAATTTAGACTGTGCTACAATAGTATAAATTTCTCTTTGTTAATAATCATAGGTTTTTAGTTCTTGTTATATATTTGATAACTCAAAACTCTTAATATTTTTTAGGTTGTCATATCCAATCCGTATTATTAAGACAAAGCTACGCGGTCGCACCCGTATAATACAGATATTACGATTATATTTTTATCTTGCTGTAAACAGTCTATTTAACGCCGTTGTTTTGAGAGACTAACTTCAAAATTTAAACAAAAGCAGCCTTAACTTTGCTACACAGTTCATGGCCATGGCATGGCAACTTAGGCCAAGCGGATATCTCATTCTAATGTGAATTTACAATTATCTTACTTTGCTCATTCTAATTTCAATTACGTCATTATTAGCATTTTCAAGGTTGTCACCTAAATGGTTTTTTGTCTCGGACAATATGTTTCTGTGTATATTTTTCCGCATTCATTTTGAAACCCACGTCTATTTCGTTTATAATACCTGTATTGCCAACAATAATCTATCGATAATAACAGTAAATAATAACAAAAACGATCAAATTCGACACGCGGTCAAAAAGAACGGATAAACATCATATACTTAATTCTTTGTTTCTTTATGATTGGTTAAAATTGTTTCCTGTGTTCATAAACAACATTAAATATGCGATTTTAATGACTGTAGAATTTAGGGTCAGTCAACAATGCTATTATTATCTTACAATCTCTACATTTATATAATATTTTAGTAGGTATCATTATACTTGTGATTGTAGGCTGTTGTTGAACATCTGCTTCGATATGATATACCTACTTGTAAGCTGCAAATAAACAAACCATGAATATCCAATAAAATCCCGAATATTCAAATATAATACAAGACTTAATGTAGCAATAATGGATGGACGAATATTGTTTTGTATCCGACTGGTTAGTACTTAGAGTCTAATTTTAGGCCACCATTATTCTTACGATCGTTGAAGACGTAGCGTCTTTTGATGAGAAATTATATGAAAATTCGCATTTTTAGAGTCTAGTCGGTTTAAAAGAATCTAATAAAGATCATTCTTAAGTCAAGCTCATGGGACTTGCTAATTTTTTTTAATTATGTGACCTTTTACGACCTCTTCGCGGATTGAGATACTTTTTTCAATAAATGAATATGAATGGAGTTAACCTGAATACGCCATGATTTAAATTAAATAGTTTGAAACACCTGTTTAAATTATAATTACTTACATGGAATTTAAATGATTTCTTATTCATTGGGTTATATTTATTTAATATTGGGTGTTAAAGTGATTCGTGGTATTAATAGGTTTTTAAAATCTTGTTTAGTCGTTAATGTATAATTAGCAATACTCATAATACTATTCTACGAACAAGTTACTTCTTATATAACGTAGAGGAAAATGATTCTACCTGGGTAAATAAAATAAATAGCAATATTAATAATAAGTGCATTGTTCTTAATAAATTCGATAGCAATGTTTTTTTAATAATTTATAAGATCACGGAACCATTGAGGGCCCACTTATTTACAATATTAATAAAATCGTCGTATGAACAAATGTAAAGAAAAACCTTTGATATAACTGCAACAACATATTATAAATTTTATCAGAACATATTATAAAATTGTTGTATACTATAGCATCACAACACAAAAAAACATTGATAATGGGCAATTTCAGGAACCGGACTATCTTCGGTCACCATACCTTATAGATTTTTCTTTAAAGTCCTTTTTCGGAAGATAAGTCTCACTAGTCTAAATAATATGTTAATCTAAAACTTGATTCACTTATATTCTAAATTTAATTCATATCTAAGTATTCAGCATATTAAAAGGCGTGAGATTTCGTTAAATCAGTATTCCTAATAAAATTAATTTAAATTTGTTTACAAAATTCAAAATCATTGCTTAATAAGTTGCTTAACTTACTGCGCATGAGTCTTAGCATTAATACTCTAAAACAAAGGTTTAAATGCTGTATTACTTTAATTCCGTTTAACTACTTTGTGCGGTATTACTAAATTATTTAAAGTCAAGTTTTTCGTATCCTGTATCTGTACGTAGTAGGTACCTGTGGTTAGAACGTCGCGTGAATGAGTTCAATATCCGTTGTAGCCACATGCCACGAACTGCTTATAATATTTTAAGGTCGCATATTTCGTATTATCAAGGTCAATCAATACTTTAAATTTTTTATTGTAATTTCACTCTAATAAATTGATTTTTACGTATATTTTATATGACATAAATATACATAGTGTTGGCCCTGACGGTTGCAAAATGTACTCATAAAAACAATTCGAAAAAAAAATATATATTTTCACGTAAAGTGCAAAGAGTTTAAGGGGACAAGGCCTTGTAATTCCAGAAAATTATCAAAACAATGAGGTAACCTTATTTCTTCTATAAAGCTTGGACAAAGCGATACAGAGTTCTCCATCCAGAACCTAAACCATCCTTTGTGATCAGACCGGCACGCATCAGTAATTATATATAACTGCAGTTGTGTGCCAAACACACTATTGCTTTACAATCGTAATAGGTAAGACGCCATCGTCTTACCTAGTAAGTTTACATAAATGATACAACCTACTATTTTTGTCTTCCATTAGATAAGCGATGTAATTATAGAATTCCTGCAAGTCATGATTCAACCAATGTTGTCTATTTCAAGTTTTTCCGACCAAGATAGTATTTAAAACGACCTCTTAGAAAACATGCGTAACGTCGAAACAGGCCGATGTTCGTACAGCCCTAAACTTTAAAATATATTAGTTCGATTGGATACAAATCCAAGACCAGGAGCAATTGGTGAAAACGGGTTTATTCTATCAAGTAAATGTTTACATACCTCTACAAATTATGCCAGTCGTATGTAGTATATTGAAACATGTGTGTTCATGAACTGCGCGATACGACCAGCGGGCCATATCGTGAAGCAATAATTTGAAACGTAAATCAAGTAAAAGTTAGTCGGAAGGACAGCGAACAATTTACGTAAATAAGTCCTTCGACGGGACATTGGCCCAGGTTTAACAGTCAGTTTAGTAAATAGAACATGCTTGGTATAAGTAAAGCATTACTGGCATGAATGGAGATCATTACACAGTAGGTAGAGACCAGTAAAATTGATTAAGCTATTTTCATGGATCGAAATTTTTAGTGATAAGCCTATGGAGTAAGAAGTAATCTTGCATTTATATATTCTTATTCAGGAATACTACTTATTTTCTAGTTATAGCGTCCCTAAGTTACAAAACCACAAACTGGCAAGAGCTTGGGTTCGCAATTCACAGACTAAATTTTAATTAAATTCAGAGCCCAATTATACATGAACAAAAATTTTATTGGTTCCGATCAATAAGAGTCCCACACGTCGAAAATAATTGTTTCGCAAATTATTATTTAAAATAACAATACATTAACAAATTACATTCAAATTCTTTCTATTTTCAGCATAGTGACTCTATCGAGCGAACAGTAATATCTAGTTCTACAAATCGTATAAAACATTTATATAGCCTTAGAAACTGGTAATTGGGTACTTTATTCGAGATATTTGTATCTACAAAATAAATCCTTAAATATTTATACCTAAGTTAATTACTAGTTACTTATAACGCAACACCAACAACTATATTCGAAGTGTATAATCTTGATGTTAAAAACTAAAACGACATTATAATATCATGTTCATACAATATATTTTGGTATAGAAGTTTAAGCATTGAATTTAAAGTATTTTCGTTGTCATTTACATAAAACTACTTTGTATGCAGTATATTCTTAATAGCTTTTACTACCAAACCCTAGGGACCAAATTAAAGTGCGCAGATATTGTCAATGTTACTAGATCAATTGAAAGTAGGACCACTTGGAACTCCGCAATGCAACCGCCGAGGTCAACCGCTTTTGCCTCTTTCTTATTGCATTAAGGCCAAGCACCAAGTTATATAAAAACCGCGCTCTTACTGATAAAATGAGGGTTGCCAGGAATCAGGATCACTGATGAAAATAATACTACTCACGTAATGCATTTTTGTATATTTATTTATTTGCTAAATGGAACTTAATTTCTGTATGTATTATAATACAAACATATCGCTGGCTCACTATTACAGGGCTCTAAGTTAATTTATACTTATGTTACAACGATGATATTAAAAAATTTCATGTTAGTAAAAATTTTAAAAGATAATAATTTATTGGAAATTTTCAGTGAAAAAGATTATGAATCATATGACATACATATTATATAATTCAATTTGCACATCAAAATATGTAACGTAATAGCGAGAGCGATATTATGTCAATATGGATACCATATTCATTGGAACTATACTCGCGGTTTTTTTTTTAATTTTTCATCATCATAAATTTGTTATACTGATTCGGTATAGTCATAAAATGGCATTGGGCCAATCTTATCAACGAATTATCTCCATTATTTAATATCCTCGTAACGACATTCGTAATAAAAGTATAAAGGACATACTAATTCGCTGATGCAAACAATTTTCAATTATTCCATAATATAATTTCATATGATAATATGTCATAAAACCATGATGTTAGAAACCGTTATTATCATTTACTTAAACTTAATCTAGGCACAATGCGAAAGTATTATAGTGGCTTTGGTTTTATGGCTAAGCGGTAGATTATTATAAGTATTGTCTAATAGCCACTAAATATGTTTTTTTAAAGTTACAAAACAGTATGTAATCCTAAGCTATGTAGTCATTCCTATACTTAATATATTTATATAACTAAAATATTTCTATATATTTTTATTACGTTAACTAGATTTTAAAAAAAGCTGGCTATCAGGCTGCTATCAAATGGAGGATATATTTTTAGTTATGAAGTTTAAAGTGTAATTTTTTCAATTTTATTCTAAGTTGCAAAGAGCAAAACATAAAAGTTTGGCGCAGACAATTTACGTCATAGTACATAATGATTAAGAACATCTTTTACATTTGAAAATTTACGACGGCAATCGATTTTTAAAATCAATAGTTCCCTAATTGTTTTTTATAATCATCGGCTCTGCTGTGCATCGACCATTCATCAGTGAAGTCCTTGAATTATCTAAAGCATTGAGTACCTCTCAAAAAATCAAAAATTTTAAGTTTTTATTTAATTTATTGCTAATGACAATTACTATCTATTCTCACCATTATGACTTACTGAAATGCATTTTGGTAACGATTAATTGAATAGTTCAAAGTTTACATAAAAATTTAGAGATGGAAATTAATTATTTAATTTGCTATATTTAAAGTTGTCGGATTATTCGAGGAATGCCATATAGCGGTTACTATAAAGATTTAATCGTGTCATGAAGATTGTTCGAATGTCAAGGATGTCTATAAACACAATAGGTACAAAACGTAATGAAGTCGAGATACTGAGTGCGTTTAATGTTTTTGCTCTTGTGTGATGTCATAGTCGTTATACACAACTTACTGAGTAGTTTTTTTTACCCACACACACTCACTATGATATTCTATATTGAATAGGTACCCATATTATAATCTGTTACTTCCTTAACAGTGATAATATCAAATAATTTGTGACTGGCAAAATATTTAACAATTGATTGATTAATGATTACATTATACATTATTATATTGTTATCGTCTACCTAAAATTAATAAATTAATTATTAATTAATTCCTGAATGCCTTAGCTTACTGATATAATACCGCCTAGATAATAGTCATCGATGCGTGTTGATTGATACTATAATATGAAGTAATTTAAGATTATTTTCATAAATATATACACAATATATTTTGTATATTAAATTAAATATTAAATAAATATTGCATTCAGTCTAATTAATGAAACAAAAAAAAACCCTATTTTGGAAATAAAACGATCATAAATATAGTTCATTTTTGACGGGGATGGCGCTCGTATTATTTATACCTGATCAAAAGTTAATTTAATGAAACTGGCCAGACTCTATAATGTAAGAAGTTACTGGACACATTGTAGTTATCAATGTATTTAATTCACACGTCATACTTAGTAGTCCGAGCAGGTGGGGAAACACCATCATGTCTCCTATTGTTTATGGAGACACATACGTAGGTTTTAAAATAGCGATGCGTCTCGTTAAAGAGAAATTGAATATATTACCTAAATTGAAGACTCAAATGTATTGTAAAAGGTGCCTGGGTTAAAGTAAAATTTTGCATTAAAATGATGTGAGCAGGAATATGAATCGAAAATGTAGAGTCAAATTAAAGTAACTGTGTAGGGTTTGACCCAGCTTTTGCACAACCTCTCTGATAAAATATATACAATTACAAAATATTTTTTTTAAATCTTTTTGTAAAACGATCATACCTAGCACCTTTTTTAATGCACAAATTTAAAGCAGTTACATAAGAGACTATAATAACCTATTGGTTTTTTGATGAGCACAACTTACGAAATTGTTCTAGAATAATGTAGATTTTAAGACCGTTAATAATAATTGGCTGAGCATATTTATTGACTCCAATAAAACGAATAAAGTCCAATTCGAGCAATTTATAAACTTCCATTGTTTGATCATGGAGACAATTTGGCCAACCGCCCACAAACTATTATTTAACGACTAACTTACTTAATATGGAAATGCGATGGTTTTCGACTGTGCATTTAAGAAATTTTCCTCAATAATTCAGAATGAACACACATACAATTTATGCGCAGAACTATGTATCTAACTTCATGTAAGGTGCCTACTCTGGGTTGGAACTTGAAACAAAGCAAGGTTAAGCCTCAGTCCTCAGTATAAGGATACGCTTAATAGAATGATTTTGGCAAAACCCAGAAAAAATATTTTAATATAATATGCCGCATAAATAGACAATATATTTTTAAATACCAAAAGTAAATTCTATGTTACAAAAGATACCTTCGCCAATGTTAATAGTTTTATTGCTTTTTTTTTTCAGGTATTGGAGTTTTGAGAGAATTTGATTTCATGCTGACACCACTCCTGACATGCTGTGGTTTCTTTATTATGTACCTCGTGGAGGAACTGGTACACCTTTACATTGACCACAGAGAAAAGAAAATGGGGAGCACTGCACCCTTAGTCAGGAATTTGAGCATACGCAGAAGCAGAAATGGGGCTACAGAAAGCACGAATGGAGACAAGAGCGTCACCAACTCGACTGCAGACCTTGTTGACAATGAAATCACGAAAAAAAAGGTAGCGACCATGTAAATTTTTTGAAATTACGACTATGGTTGAATTGGCCTTTGATACACATAAATCAATAAAAATATAAAACTATGGTTATTGGTTATATCAAAATAAAAAATATATATAAATAAGTATATTTGTATATTTGATTTTAATCTTACAGGACCCAGAAAACAATTTCAGTCACGGTCACTCTCACCACCACAGCCACATGCCAATGATGGTTGAAGATGACGTCACATCGGCTCTACGTGGTCTTCTTATTGTATTAGCTCTGTCTATCCATGAGCTGTTTGAAGGTTTAGCTGTTGGTTTGGAGTCCAGCACGTCTCACGTATGGTAAGTTTCAATTTATTTTAGTACAGCGCCATCTTTTATTATACACTAAAACTAAAACCAAATACACAGCACAAAATGTAGTCTTATGTAGGCACCTTTTGTTGTATTCTGACCCCCTTATTCATAAACGTTATTTATCTAAGAACGGAGTATTGTTGTGATAAAAAGTCTGTTTCTCAGCTTTATTTATCTGACAGCTTGTTGTTTGTTCAGTTTTGTTTATCAGACAGCCAACTAGATTCAAGTTGTATCTCAATATTGGTCAAACACAACGGCTCTATGTCTACGCACTGTGAAGGCTGGCATGCCGTCAGCACTGAGAAACAGACTTGTTATCACAGCAATGCTCCTTCTTAAATAAATAATGTCTATGAATAAGGGGTGGAAGTGTAACTTAAGACGTAATCGAATCCGTGATATAGACGTTGCATATCCATTGAATCAAGAATCTCGAACAAAGTAAGAATAATAAGTTTGAACGCCCAACAACTAGACAGGTGAAGTATTTTTATAATTATAATATTTTCTTATAGGTACATGTTGGGAGCAGTTTCGGCCCACAAACTAGTCATCGCTTTCTGCATCGGTGTGGAGCTGATTGCTAACCGCACTAAGACCTGGCTGATGATCATTTACGTCTCCACTTTCGCCCTCGTCTCTCCTCTGGGTATCGGCATCGGATTGATTCTCGTCGGTGGACAGGGCGCCACTGCTGCTGGTGTGTCGTCCGTAGTACTGCAAGGTCTGGCGTCAGGAACCCTGATTTACGTGATCTTCTTCGAAATCTGGAAGGGCGAAAGATCAGGATTACTGCAATACGCTGCGTCTCTAGTCGGGTTCTTCCTTATGTTCGGATTGCAGATGTTGAGTGAGTACCAATAACATAATTTATGTTTCTCGTTTAAAAAATAGTAGGTGATGGCAAAAGTAATTCTCAAAACTTAGAAAATAGGATTTCATTTTTATAATAAACGCAGTAATCATTTTCAAAGTCGGTTATTGCCGGTTTTATAAAGACCTAGATCATCATCAGGAACTTGAAAAATATAAAGGTTTACATTAAATTAATAAATTTATTTCTTTTTTTTCAGCTGGCCACTCACACAGCCACTCCCACGGCGGCCACGACCACAGTCACGGTGATCATGGACACTCTCACGACTAACTTTCAATGGGGTAGAGAGCATTGTAATATATGTATTATAAATGTATTAGACTATATAACCTATTCCTGAACACATATTCCAGTGGTAAAACTTTACAAAATCAGGGTTGTCTAACTTAAACTGGCAGTTTAATCCATAAAAGTACATCTCATACATATAATACGATGCCCACAGATTTTTAGGAAAACCAAATGACAATATTTTATTTATTTTATTGTGATATAGAATTTTAATATAGATTAAGTATATCTTTAAGATACTTCCTTTTAATTTTACGGATAGATGCTGAGACATGTACGCAGAGAAACGCTCTAGCATTACGGTTTGATTTATAAAATAGGCTGTAATATGTTGCCATTTCTCTAATATTGAAGTGATTTTTAAATACTACGCGTGTAAATATGTATTTCAAATACTCCTTAAAATTGTTCACCAATTCATGATGGTACCTTAATATCACATAATATTGTGTAATGCTTATCACGAAAGAGATAAAACAGAAGAAATGTATTGAAATTAGCGCTATTATCCGCTTTATTTCGATGTTACGCTCACTTCGTGAATATGTAAAGTACGGTTTTGAAATCTAGTCAACAGACAATATATTTTATATATTTTTATTACAGTTTTTATGTATTACCTACACCGAATTTTCCAATTCCAAAAATAGTTTGAATCGAATATAAGAATACCTTTTAATACTTACTTACCAGCAATACAGACGTAATATTGTTTCATTAATTTCATAGTAAAAAATGCACTAAAATTATTGATTCCACCGTACGTACGCACAATTTTAATTTTTAACCAACCTTATTATAAACAATATAATAAGGAATATTATAATAAAGTTTAAAATAAAAAGAAATATATAATTTAAAAAATCATTCATATATTTTGCATATTCCCGCCCTTACACTCAAGAGCCGTAAATGTATGGAACGAATGCTCAAACCTGTTTTCCTCGGAGGAGGGTCTTAACTTAGGGCCTTGTTTTCACCGAGGCCGTCGGTAGCATAGCTTCGACTAACTCTAAAGGCGTGATTCTTTATCTTGAGTAATGTAGCTCATTTCACGATAGTCAAGTTCAAGTTAAAGATCCTGTTCCCCAGTATGCTCACCATTTCTAGCGTGAGCTCGGGAATCAATTCCGTTTTTTTCATGCTTAAATGCTTCAGAGTTCGTAGTCCAGCGTTGGAATATTACACAAAACTGAAGGTGTAGGTATTGAAATATGTACTTACGAGTAAAACATTGTAATTTTTATTGTATTTTAAAATCCTATGACATGTATGAATTTCACGCTGTTGTCTGACTGTGATATTGTAGAACAGGAAGCAGGAGGATCGGATAGGCCATAAAATGTTAAATACTTTATTAATTTTAAGTAGTCTAGTGTTTTAGTACAAACTGTGCTTTTCCAGTGTCAATTATTGTCAATATATAAATATTTCCTGAAATGAACAGTGTGAACATTGGCGTAGCTACGGATTTATTTTGGGGGGTAGCTAATGGGAAGAGGGAAAATATAAAAAAGTTAACCGAATTTAACGAAAGATGCTGACGACTGCACTACATCCTCCCTCCCCCCACCTAGCTACGTCCATGTGTAAAGAATAAGTAAACTTTATCGGCGATGCAAAGACTTATGTAAGTCTACTGGGTAGGTCAATTACGACAGTACAGCAAAAATAATTCCTGACTCACAAAATTAAAATAACGTTTAACATTCATGACCTTAGGGTCATGCGTAGAGTTTTTAAATTTTGTCGGTAGAGCCGTGCGAGTAATCTTTGCATTGCATTGTGTATGGAATATGCGTGCATTTTTATAAGACGAACCATTCCCTAGTTTAAACACTTTGACGAACTATATTTTGACTTTGTTACCTAAGTAATTATGAAGATTAAATCAACAGGATTTAAAGAGTGTTAAGAATTATTTAAATCTTTCTGGCATAGTGCATGTTGAACAATATTGTTGCTATGCCTCTTACTGCTTACAAAGAGAAGTCAGTAGACTAAAATAGCAAATAGGTACTTAATAAAATTATTTACTATTTGCATAGCATTTGAACTCATACCTACTTATCTACATAAATATACTTGGTAATTGAAAAGAAAGTTTTTTTTATGTTACATGCATATTTCATAATTTTATGT
This sequence comes from Manduca sexta, assembly GCF_014839805.1. NCBI lineage: Eukaryota > Metazoa > Arthropoda > Insecta > Lepidoptera > Sphingidae > Manduca > Manduca sexta. The sequence goes on from NC_051127.1 coordinate 11,709,644, forward strand.
TAATGAAAATGTATTTTTAAAATATTTTTATTAAATAAATACAATCAGCAAACTATTTTTTTTTTCTTTAAGCTCTGTATTATTGTTCTTTGCTATCAAAACTGCACTTGTGAAAATTCTTTCCACAAACAAAACATAGCTCCAATCTACAAAGTTATCGTATTTTTGTACTATCTGTAATAAAAAGATTCGAGGTTAATTTACTTTTAGAATAGCAATTTTCTACCTAAATTTGTAGGCTCAGTGGTGGCCTTTGGAAATAACTAACGGGACAACCGTCCAAGGTGTCGAGCTAGCGAGTGGCATAAAGACAAAAATTACCCTCCTTCGGCAATCAGGTAAAAAGATCTCACAATGAGCTACCGCGTAGACCCTCGCATTAGGTAAACCCGCTACAGGGAAGAGCTGAATGTATGTAGTACGTTGTATCAAGAAGAGCGACTTTAGCTAATTAGCTAAATGCATTTTCGGCGCCTCTTTGCTACCATGGCGGCACCGTCATTTGATGCTTATCGACGGATACTTTTTCATACACAGACATGATTTTTCTCATCTCTACCCTCCATATCAGAGTTATTAAATTTTTCAGCACAGCACACATCACTCTGTTTACAATCGTTAAATTCATGTCATACCCTTTTGCTACTCTTACGCTATTGTGGAGGATTTGTGAGTCGTAACTGGCTGCTCACCGCTATCCACTTTTTCAATTTGTTATCTTTGCATCTACTCTCCAAAATCTTTGGGGACTATTAGATGAAACTGCCAGGGGGTGGACACTTAGAACATTTTGTGTAATGATGAATGATTATATATCTTAATACCGTTAGATAGAGTTTAGTTTTGGTTGACAAAAGGACGTCTCAGCGTTACATCTCGTACCAACATAATAAACCAAAAATTTAGAAAGTATATTGGCTACCATGATAGTTGATAATTTGCCGCCATTATTGACGGTAGATTTGTCATTGTTGGAGTTTATTTGCAAAAATTTGTATAATTGCGATTTTGTTCAATAATAAGTTAAGTTTTATGTAGAATGCGTTGAGTTAAGCCTGCTTCTCCGTTTCGTGTATATTTCTTCTGGAAGGAGTTTGTTTGTTTTCTGTCTTTAGTTAGTTTTACATTTTTCTTTCAACTGCGAGAACTAATCACTAACTAGACGTGAATTTAAATTCTTTACTTGCCAATACTTGTTTAGTTACCCAGATTAAAGGCGAAACAAAATGTATGAAAATGGACCTTGAGGTATCGCCTTAAATTTTTTTTTTCGTAGTCCGAAATAATTTTGTAAATATATCCTATTAAACTGCTGTGAGAATAATTTAGTATCCTACTCTAATAACTTATGGCGTTATCTTTATAATTGAACCATTTGCTCGGCTCCTGCGTCAGAGGGGGCTAGGGTTTAGGGTAAAAAATATTTTAAGTTCGAGAAAAAATATATAGACACCGAACAAAATGGTTGTATTGAGCGACAAATTACATTGATTGAATATGACGAAGCTCCTTAAAACAAGGATTTAAAAAAATATTTCCTGCTCTTGTGCCACCAACTTGACGCATTTCGACAAAAAAAAATTGATACTTACATTTTTTTAAATTTTATAATACTGTTTATTTATTAAGCATATATCTTTTAGGTCTGTCTCGTGTAACCATAACTGAGATGAAAAAGGAAGGACAGATGAATCTTTCACAGTTTGTGACATGATTTTCAAATATTAAATATAAATAATCTTCACGTCAAGTATCAAGAGTCAGCTGCACTATACATTTTTGACGGTGTTGCCAAGAGGGTTTTTAAAAGTCCTTAGTATTTTCCTATGCAAACACATTTAACTGACAAAATACAACTTCAGGTTTCGAAAAAAATCCCTTCAAGAATAATTGAGTCCGCAACCAAAAGCTTCCGATTTTCAATTAATAAGAGTATGTTACACAAGTAATACAGTGTTTCTCCGCAATGGTTAATTTCTTTCCTAAAATGTTTTATCTCCTCGAATTTGCCCCATGGCAATAAAATTCCCCAAAATAGGGAGAACCCTCGTGTGGCAACTGTATAGGAGAAATTATTCGCGTATTAGTTCATTAAGTGTTACATTTTTAGGCCTTACCTTGCGTTTTTTAGAGGACGCAATTTTATTTTTTTGAAGTGTAGGGAGGCGTCAGTCTAAAGCTAAAACCAGGTTTGTGGGGTCGCCACCCTTGTCCTATGGCTGCCATCTTGAAAATAGGGGTTGAAATGGTTTTTACGATGTATGTCTTAAACTATTTATCTGACAAAAAAATGTATAAACATTTTTTGTTGCAAATTAAATTCTCTACAACTTCTTCTAGTAACTTTTTGTCGTAGAACTATAAATAAAAAAGTTATAAGCGAAAATGTTAAGAAATTCAATGTTAAGCAATGTCCATTGCAACGTCATCAGAACGTAATGATTTCTTATGTTTACGCGAATGTTAGACATTGAAATTAAACTAATTTTCGGATTCTATCGCGGTGCTAGTATTTTATTTCTCCCGACGTTTCGAAGACACTGTGAGCTCATTCTGCGTAGATCGGACCACCAACAGCTAAAATTTAAAAAATTTAAAAAAAGTTGTATAATTGTAAAATGTAGGTAGATATTGTAACTTTGACTTTACGGATGAACAACACCTCAGTCCCCCCCGTGACCATGAAGGCTGCAAAGTCTTCGAAACGTCGGGAGAAAATAAAATACTAGCACCGCGATAGAATCCGAAAATTAGTTTAATTTCAATGTCATCAGAACGTGTGTTTATAAGGTTCACAATACTTTTTTTGTACTCTCATTAATACTCAAATACCCAAGGGACCATTAGGGAACAAAAGAACATATGCCTGCTATTATTATTATTATTATTTCTAACCTCTCGTATTGTAAGAATAGCTGATAATATTGTGTTGAAGTTGTTCAACTTATATCTTTTAGTTGTGCTACATATTTCTGTACGTGCGGATGTATTTTATTCTGTTTTTAATTGTGAAGACGATTTCGAATGATTTTATACACGATTTTCACTTTAGTGAAAAATATTTTTTTTTATTAGCAATTTCTTTTAAAACTCTTTTAAACTCCTTTTTTTTATTAGCATTTTGACTTTTAAAAGTCTTTTAAAGCACAGCACAACTAAAAGATATAAGTTGAACGACAACTTCAACACAATATTATCAGCTATTCTTACAATAACAGAGGTTAGAAATAATAATAATAATAGCAGGCATATGTTCTTTTGTTCCCTAATGGTCCCTTGGGTATTTGAGTATTAATGGGAGTACAAAAAAAGTATTGTGAACCTTATAAACACACGTTCTGATGACGTTGCAATGGACATTGCTTAACATTGAATTTCTTAACATATTCGCTTATAACTTTTTTATTTATAGTTCTACGACAAAAAGTTACTGGACCAAAGTTGTAGAGAATTTAATTTGCAACAAAAAATGTTTATACATTTTTTTGTCAGATAAATAGTTTAAGACATACATCGTAAAAACCATTTCAACCCCTATTTTCAAGACGGCGGCCGTGGGACAAGGGTGGCGACCCCACAAACTTGGTTTTAGCTTTAGACTGACCCCCCCCTACACAACAAAAAAATAAAATTGCGTCCTCTAAAAAACGCAACCCCAAATGTAACTTTTCAATGGACTAAGTATATATTTATTTTTAAAAGTCTCAGTTAAAAGTGAACACTTGCTCTTTGATGTTATCACCGACTAGAGGGTGGCCAGTTTTTTAGTAAAATTTACTCCCAAATCATAAGAGAAAGTCAAAATAAAACACAAGATACTCCGCATCTATGAAATATTAATATGATATTATACTTTTCAAACATCTAATAACAAGAATCTGAAAATGTATTTGAAGAATATACATTTAAACATGGAGATTGGAAGTACACAAATATATTTACAGTGTGGCCGTATCGATTTTGTAATTTATTATTTACATACACTTTTTATATGATATTTATGTAGTTAATTTTACTTTTTATTTACTCGTATAAGCATTGTCCTGGCAGGCCTCGAATAAAGGGATAAAAAATCCATTTCATTAGAATAAATCAGATCTATCATCATTGATCACGAGACAGTCAGTCAGTCAGTCTGCACGTTTTCTTTGTCTACGCACAGTGACAGGACACAGATAATCACAAGTTACTACGCTATGAGTACGAACGTACCTATATTGATCACTATCACTATAATTGACTATAATAGAATAACGCTGCAGTCTGGGCATTCGACTTTATAAATATCTATTGTAAAATGTATTGATTTATTTGCACTGCATTAATTTAAAACGTAGGTACATTATAGCTTCCACTATTGATAGTAACAATCCCTCTTTGTAATAAACCTTATAGAGAAACTAGGCAAGATAAATTACTGGATACTTGTGCTTGATTGTTGACTGTTGTAATTTTAATTAGATAACAGCTTAAAACAAACACCAACGCGTTAATTTTTGTCACAAAAATCTTTATAAATAATCATTTTTAATAATTTTTCATTTTAATTATTTTATTCGATCGGGATAAGCTATAAGTTTAGAACGAAAGGTCAGTAAACGGTAAACAAGAAAATTAGTAGGTAAGTACATTAGTAAATTTACAATGTTTATTATAATTAAAGTCAAGTTTCTTATTAATTTTAAATCGTTTAGTTACGTAATTTCATCATTATACACAGAAATGTTAATTCGATATTTAGAAAGTGAAAATACGTGATATAACAAGTTGAAAGGTGAAATTAAAGTTAGGTGGATAACCTTGCTTCAGCTTTGTTTCTCTCAGTCGCAACTCGCAATCGCTGTGAGAAAGTATACAACGAAATAAAAACTCGTGTTGTGTGCCTTTTAAAATTTCGTAGTGTAATAACAATGGGTTTAATGTTTGGATCCAATGTTTGTTTACCAGTTACTCCAGAAAGTAAGATTTATGTCAAAGTATTACATTACAATAAATTGAATGTAAAGCATAAAGTGAGAGGTGTTTGTCTCTAGACTCTTGAGTATTAGACAGGTGCAATAGTCATTGTTGAAAATAAAACTACGAATTGTAATTTAAAAGTTGGTTTTCAAACTTGTAATAAATTTGAAGCTTGTTAAAATATCACTTACTTAAATCATGTCTTCTAAATTTTTTTTTGTGCGTAGCATAATTTACATCTCATAATTTTTTTTTGTTTCAAATTCCAGGTGAGCATCGCCCATCAGCTAGAATGTCAGCACCAGGTTTAACTTCAGAAGCCCAGTTACGGTACATGCTCCAGTGGTTTGGAGAGTTTAGTGAGCTGCAAAGGGAAGATTTCTTGCCTATACTTGCTGCATCAAGGGGGGATAAGCCCGATCAGCTTGCAGCTACCATGTCCTCAATGAGCTGCCAAGAGAAGCCAGTCAGCCTGTTTCAATGCCGAGTAAGTATTTTTTCTGTGTGCATTAAAATAGCATTCAGATTAGCTTGTTCAGAAATGTTAAAACTATAAAACATGTTAAGTACTATTAACTTTCACCCATGCATGAATTTCATAGATATAAAATAATAAATTTAATAGGTGTAATTTAATTTATGTTTGAAATTTTACTTACTGACATCAAGGGCATCAAATAAGTTATGTGAACAATAAATGAGTCTGTAGGTGAGGCCTGTGTTTAACAGTCGACTTCCAATGGCTAAAAATGAAGACCAATGTATACACTGGTTGTCCTTCTCCATACTTATTTGTGGAAAAAGATACTAATAACAATACATGGCTTAAACTGTCAGCTTTAGAGGTTCAAAATTTTTCCATAAAATTCCCTTGAATAATTTTGGAAGTCCCTAAGAAAGGATTATGGGAAATTTTTCAAATAATTAATAGCATTTTTAGCATAGCTAGTTAATATCAAGAACTTGAATATCTGTTAGTACAACCTTGATAAAATGATAATTGATCTAGATTGCATTCCTATTCAGTAAAGGTGAGCCATATTAGTCATCTAGTGTAACAAAGTTTATCTCTTTGTTTAGTATGGATACCTTAAAATGCCACAGATGATATTCAATTAATCATTTAACAACATACTTTTTATAATTTTATTGTAGTGTGTCAGAAAAAAAATAACACAAATGGAACATTGTCTTTACAGATAAAGCTATTTAATGAATGGTATCCCACATGGTCTGAAGAGGAGCAAGATAGATTGGTGAAAAGTGTTTCTGATATGGATGCTGAATTTGGTTCGAAACTTCAAGAGTTGCTCACAAACAATGGGCAAATTAATGGTGAGCAGAATGGCACAGATATCTTTACAGATGAAAAAACAGAGGAATCCTGGGGCGGTGAACAAGTACAGGCGAATGAAGATGATGAGGTTGTTTCCAATGACTTACCTGTAGAAATTGCAGCGGCATCTTAGGCCAACTGTGATACAATAACTTTTGATAAATACCACCTTATATTGGATTTAGAGGCTTTGAGGCTCAAAATAATCACCTAGACTGTATTTATATAAAAGATGTTTCTTATTAAAGAAACTATTATGGCAGCAGAATCAAATAGTATATTGTTTCATATATGAAAAATTCAACAGAAGTGTTGAATAAACACCGAATGAACAAATGTGTTAAAATGAACACATCATGATGAAACCATATGCACATATAATGTAATCTACAATCAGATCTGTAATGAATGAGCTGGGTTTTGTAAGTTTTTAGACATTTTTATACATTGTCGACTTTGCTGCTATTTTATCCAACATGTTTCATTTAACATTCCATTTACATATCAGAAAGTCAGAACCAGAGTGGCATATTATCATTTCTGGAAAATGATCAGTATTTTATTTAGCATAAAGACAAAATATTATTAGTATAGTACTGGTACTTGTCCTTATAGTATGTATTATTAGTATGTATTAAATATAGATACAAATATGTACTAAGTATTACAAAGAGAATGTTTACAGATTGAACTTAGCAAGTCTTCTTTTATGGCTATAGCTGAGACTCAAGTAGCAAGAAAATATGTTTTACAAACATGCTATGATACAAATAATGTTTTCTTTAATATGTAAGGTAAACTTTTTTGCTATTGTGATGAAATTATCTGCAGACTTGAAAAATTCATCATGTTCATTATATAATGGAGAATGTAGTATTATTCCTTTTTTTATTCATATTTCTTAGGCTTTTGGTTATACATTCCACATGCACACTCCATTTAGTTATATTTTAGAATATGAAGAGTTGTTTTACTTTATATTCTTAGAATCAACATTTGTTTTTTCTTTTAGCTGTAATGATTAAAATAGATAGTTTTACAACTTGAATCTCTATGCAATAATTCCGAGTATCTAATATTCAATAAAATCTCTGATATTTTCTCATAAATTAGGTAAATATTTGCCATTTATGTCATACTTCAACTAAAGTTGGTTGAGGTATAATGACTAACTAGATCTAATTTGTTACCCAACATGTCATTAATAGAAAATAAAAAACATGCAATGTGATGCATGAAAGAACTGCAACTTCCAAGTTAGATATGACAATTACTGTCTTACAATTATTGCAACTTTATGCATGTAGATAGGAAATCTTAATATTTCAATTTTAAAACAAAAATGGTAGCAGCTTTTTCCGAAAACAGGACTAGTTACTATCTCTCGTTCCATACGAAAGCTGTGGCAAAAAAATAATTAATAACTATCGAATATGTATTATTGCTTGGCAAAGACATTTTTAAGAACATAATTAATATTCATTTTTTTGCTTAATGTGTTATACAAAAAAACAGTAAACTTTCATCAACTTTTGAATCTCATGGTATTATCTCAAATTCTTTCCAAATAATTTATAATAGAGTACAAACATCTTTTGATAAGTTATTATAGATTTTATAAGTTTGTTAAAAACTTATAGCAGAGAAATGTATTTTTATTGAATTGTTTTTACTAGTTTAATAAGTTTAGTATTTGCATGCACCTGGTTACACTACATTGCCATAAAGTTCCATAAACATTATTATAATATAATATAATATATATTTTTATTTTGAGAGTATTTTTATATAGTGAGGCATCTATATGTATAACCCTTAAATATAAAAATAATTAGCCAAAAAGTGAAAATAAATTTTAGGAAATTGCTAAATCATTAAATAATGATTCAGTACAAATATCATGATAATTTTGTGCCAAGGTTATTTAGATGTATTTTTATTTAGTTTATATATATATATATATTTTATATATTTATAAATAAAAAGTATAATATATACTTTCATCATATTAAGTTATATATAGTATGTTAAGATTTGGAGAAGTTTTGGTGTGAAACATGGCCATAAATGAGAAGAAACTAAAATGGATATAGTTTTAATATAATAATTTATTATATTGTAACATTTATTAAACATTAAATCATACATACATTGTTTTATTTGTACTAGTGGTCGAATTCAACATATACATTATTACTGTTTTTAAATAATTTGTAACACTTATTATACATTAGTTATATTTTCTGCCCTCTATATGATATTCAGAAGAAGTGGGCTCACGACAGCGTGAAAGAGAACCTGGAATAATACACAAAATGTAGTAAAAGGTGTGTGCGCGCAAGCCCGTTCGTAGATGAAAACGTATTTTCATGTAAAGGCAAAGTTATGTATATGTGGCTATACACACCTACTATAATTAATTTATGTAGGCATATTAAACTATTAGTTATTGCATTATAGGTAGAGATTAATTGTAACATGTACTTACTTTTTAAACATATTTGTTATTTACAGCAATCAATGTTAACAATTTCATTGAAATTAATTAGACCTAGTTATGCTAAAATGGACCATCTTCTTTTAAACATTTGTGGATTGTTATTTGTTACAGTTGAATTATTTTATAAAAAAAAAATATGCTTTAGTATGTGAAAGGGTTTACACATACTTACTTTTTGTGTTAAATATAAATAGATCTTGGTATATTTTACTGAGTAGTAATGTATCTCATTTGGAATTATTTGCGACTTTAAAATAATTTACTTTTATATACTTAGTGGGTTGGTACATTTTGGTATAATTGGACCCAATCAAATAAACCGTCATATGATGTAGATTCCGATACACATCAACTTAGGAAATAACTACGTTAGTATGCAGTGTATGCCTAGGACGTAAGTGCGTGTGTATCCTTATACGCAACTTTTAACTCTGTGAGAGGCGAATCTCACATTTTGATACAGGAGGGGCAAATATATTTCATATTCACACACACAGTCGCATCAATTCAATATAAAAGTATGAACTTGTGATGAATAGAAGGTAAATTGACCTCTTTTGACCTCCCTTTTGGGACACCCAAGTTAATTGGAATCATTGTATGAAAACAAAGAGAGGGAATGCTTTTGCAAATTTACGTCACTTATTAAATATCCATTAGACTTGTAAAACTGCATTCTTTAAGCCGAGTGGCCAGTGACTTCGATTATGTCACAAAATAGCTAGCAGTCCTTTACCCTAATATTATTTAAATAATGAAACGATTGTAATGTTACGTTTAATCATTTAAATGATTCTCAAGATGTTGCAATCGGCCATAGCAATGAGATCACGGAATATAAAATATATTGAAATGTTAAAAATACATTAATAGGCAATAAAACTTGATTGGATCTGTATATACGTGATGTAGGCGGTTGGAACTCGTTTGATAACACAAATTCGTGTTCATTACTAACTTGAGACTGAATAGCGCGTAGGTAAGTATAAAAGAATACAATTCTTAATCGTGAGTTTTTTTAATAAGGGATATGGTAAATGGTCTTTTTTTACACAAAAAAAATATATATATATTTTAATTTATATGTATAAGTAAGCTTCATTTAAATTTATGTAATTTTTCAATAATTTAATCTATATTATAATAACATGTTGTAATTCGGTAAGTCTTCCCCATTTAAACGGCCTAGAGCATTCCTTCCATAGCTTAATTCCAGCAGAAAACAGATATTTGTAAATCTGCATATTCTCGCCCGTAAGTCACGCGTCGTCAAGTTAACCGAAAGGCTCTTAGGCCAACGACGTTTTTAGGCCGTTTGCTTTGGTAGGGGCCTTAAGAAAATACGTACAATAATAAGATGGAAGTGTTTGGGTTAATGACCTCTAGTAAAAAACAAGTTAGTCTTGTAATGACTGACACTTTTATTTCATAGGTTTAGATGTAGATATCTCGTGAGAAAATGTTTAATTTGGCAGTTATATTTTTATACTTATTTTTATTTAGACTTATGGACGATCATTCTATATGCCTGTTGCCCCTGTTTACATCATGGAACAGAATTATGGGGGTAATTATATTTTGCCGATCGACATACTTTTGGGCTTCTCTTTACTTACCATTATATGCAGTGAGGCTACGATGCCTTGCTGGCGATAAAAAAAGAAGGGGAGCTAATTGCATCACTAGTCACTACAGTAGCTGAAGCTGACAAAAGCGACTAATACTTTAATATGATTTCTTATGTTTACACGAATGTTAGACATTAAAATTAAACTATTTTACGGATTTTATCGCGGTTTTTAACATAGTTCAACCTAAGTGTCCAGTGGGACGATTCTTACTTTTGTGGCTATTTTCTATAGGAATTTATTATGGTGAAAACAAAACGCCGTTAATCAAATTTCACGTTAGATTTAGACATTTTATTAAAATCGTTTCTATGAAAATCACATTTATATGAACGTTGTACATTCGTAGGCAAGACAATTCATTCACACGTTGCAGTAAGTACAGTTCGGATTAAAATAATAAAGTACAAATTCATGGCACTTGTTTGTGACTAAACTGTAACATCACAGTTATTTTACAATCTATACATAAATTAAAATGGAGAGCAAATGCATATATATCAACGAAATATAAAAGAATATTTATTTTCATAAACTCTTTTCATATATTAGGTATGCTTAGTGCATATTTTGTAACTAGTGTTAACAATAAAAAACATCAGTCGAGATTTGATAGGTCTAAGGTCGTAAGTTTGACAATATCCAGTCCATGAATGCTCCGACGCGCGTGTAGACGCCGGGCCAGCCTGGAGTTCCGCAGGGTGAAGGTCCATAGGATACAACACCTACTACCAACCAGTTGTTGGCACTCGGCGCCTGTCCCATAAGAGCGCCACCAGAATCTCCCCTGCAAGAATCCTTGCCTTCCACTCCGCCTGCACATAACTGCTTGTCCGTAATCAGTCGCTCCACCCTCTCGTAAACACTCTTGCAGAGCCTCCTACTCACTATAGGCACGCGGACCTTGAGTTTTACGTCAGACTCGGTACCTGCAACGACACGATTGTCAATCGATTTTCCAAGAATAATCTCCACGCATAGCGGGAATCCCATGCAGCAAAAAGCATGGCAAAAGGTCTTAATAATGCGGAAGAAACGTAACAGGCAAAGTAAAAGTACTTAATTGCTTTTTTTTTAAATAAAGGCTACATGCACCTCATTCAGCGTGGTTCAGTATCGATTTTCGATGAACAAGTATCATGCTAGGAGTTTTTTATAGTAAAAGTGGCGGGTAATAAAAAAAACTAGTAGCTTTCGAGTTAAACCAATCAACCTGAAGGCCCGAAGCCGCCAAGACCGGTACCGCGCAGGTTACTATCCATGTTCTCTGTCAAATTCCAACATAGTGGATGTCAAAGTATATTATCAAAAGTAAATAGGTATTAATTATAATTATAAATAAGTAATAATTATTATTTTAGTTATTCTAACCGGAACCTCAAAACAATTATTAAATAGCGGTATAATATTACTGTTATGTGGAAGCTTTTAAATAAGAGCTGTTTCTTTTGTTTTTCGATTAAGATTTTATTCATAAGTGTATTTCTTCTGTATATGGAACAAAAGTAGCATTAAATATTCCCACCGCTTGCTGCTGGTGATAAATCCTGCTTCTTGGAGATGGTAAATATTTCTATAGTACTATTTACTTTCTAACTATAAGTCCATTTTAGGTGTTGAGCTAAATTAAATCTAACTTACGTAATAAGTAGATAATGTAAGAGGTATATAATAACTGCATTTCTTATGTGAGTAATATTTTGTTAGAATGATATGGTGATACTCTCGCTCCCTATCACATCATGGGAGGAAATACTCTTGGCAAAAAGTGGGTGCCCTGGTTGTGTCTCTGGATATTCCTTCGGAGATATATGCGTAATGTGTGTGTTGTTAGGATGAATGTGTTAAAACTGACTGAGAAAATACCTTCCGCGACTTAATTACACCGACACAGGTCTGTTATTGGTTAGTTCTAGTGGCGTAGTGTAGTTAGGCGAGAGGCGACGAAATTCATAAAAAAAAACCTTTAAACATGTCAACTTTTCAGCAGTATCAAGGGGTGGAGGGTGCTTTTGGTGCGCCACGTCTCAGAGAAGTAGCCAAAGGCTCTAGGGCGGCGTTATGGACATATAATTAGAAGGTAGAAAAATGTCGCCGGAAAAAAGGGACACGTTATTCATTTTTCGCCCAGGATCGCTTTTCCGTCGTTTGCTTGGGGCAGCAAACACGTAAGCTGCGACCCTGGGGTCACAAATCTACGCTATACCACTAGTCGGTCTACCTACATTTTTATATTACCTACCTGGGGCCATTGCCAAGTTACTTTTCTGCAATAGTTAACGCTAATTTCATGTATGAAAAGAGGTATTTTAGCAACTGACTTATCGATGGGATAATATGTCATTGATTGTCATTGATCACATACATAAAATATACATTATACAAAATTAAATATAAAAATTAATTATAATTAAATATGAAATATAAAAAGATAGTACAGCGTATTTACTAGTAAAAAATTGTTTAGAAATATTTAACTTACGGGTTTCTGTTTTACCCCATCCTGCGACTTCCATTTCTAAGCCGTCAAAATTACTGTCTCGCAAGTCCTCAGTTGTCGGCAAACAGATTGGTTTTACAAAATCTGCAAAAATAAACACTGATATTATTTATTCACAAAAAGAGCCTTAAATAGCACTGCGAAAACCTGACAAAAGGTTCCTATTCGTATAAGAAGAGTAGATTTCCTGGTATACCTACATAATGTACCCAGTATGTGCCCAGCATCAATATCGGTAGTAACCACGAGGCCCAATGCGAAGCAAAAAAACAGGACGCGTAGCCCCAGGTGGAGCAAAATAACACTCGCGGTCCCGGGCGGAGCAAAAACCAATTGATACTAGGCACCGAGCGAGAAAGAACAGTATATCGATTTCAATAGTTTCGTAGGTACAATGCTCAAAAAGGTTCTCCAAGACACCGCGCGAGGTGAGGTTCCTGTAAGCGCTGGGCTCCTGTAAGCGGGAGACCCTTGTAAGCGCTAGGCCCCTTTAAGCGCGAAGCCCCAGACGATTGCCCAGTTCTCCCTCCGCTATCACCGCCAGTGCCCAGCATAACTAATCCTTATACTATAATTAGCTACTTGTCTTTTATCTTTAATTATTTATTTTGGCAAGCCTATCAAAGTTAGTGTCATAACTAGTCTTTTGTGCACATGGACTGAGCTTCTATAACTGCCTATTTATGGTCCAAAACTTGGTTTTAGAGTGGTCTTTGCTGCGCCCCTTTAGGACCAGTGCCCGATCTTTAGACACCGTTATCACCATCTTAGTTGCGGCATTGATCAAAGTACCTAATTCTAGCGAAAATCGAATCAATAGTTTTCATGTGCCCACAATATACGTGAACTTTACATTATCATCCGATCCAGTATAGTCAATTTAACATGTAGGAACCAAGCTAAGGATGAAACCTAGTTAAAATGCACTACTACGAGTAAACTGTGATATGGAGTTGAAATTATATTACGGTGTGTAAATTCATTAGGCAAATAAAATTACAAAATAAGAATAGCAACCGAGCGTCACGAATTGCATAAAATTTCATAATTTCAACACATACCCGATAATAGCCCGATACAGAGAAGTAATATTTCATATTCTAAAGTACTTTTAATGTGCGTTTTTATGAAGTTATTTCATTTCATTTGCAAATCTATTCTCACCATTAAGATGAACATTTTGTGCGAGTCGTAGTAGCGCTATATCATTTTGCTGATTGTTATCTTCGGGGTCGTACGACTCGTGTGCGATAATTTGTTCTATACGAATGTCTTGTACTGGTTGACTGCAGTCGTCTCCCACACAATCTACCTGGCTCGAGGTGTTCCATTCGCCAAGACGTACCTGGGACCTAGAAAACATAAAATTATACATTTCAGCATGTTATTAATCTGTTAGTTTTTATAGCCTGACGAGGAAAATAAAAAGCATCGATACGTTGGAGTAAAATATGGATTTCGTATAGAGAACTTTGAATTTAAAACATAAAAGCAAAAGTGACATCCCCAAGCAGGCTTTTATTTTCTGGTCAGACTGTAAATCGATTTGTTACAAGGCCGAATTTCTGGTCATAAGTATGTATGTATATGGATATGGATTACTAACGCTGTTTTGTCAGTGATATATTGAATTACTATTACATTTATGGATAAATCTTACTCCTTAATAATATGTATTATACGGATATGAATAAAATATAAGGCATAAGGGTAGACCATTTCCTGGATTAACACATAGGCCACTTTTTATTGAAATGGCTTGAATAAAAATAACTTGATTTACAAATTACTTAAAAAAATTAACAATTAAAGACAAAAAGGTAATTCTTAATACCTACTTATTTTATTTTATTTGATTGAAATTTCCACTGTTGCTAAAGGAATCTTAATTATTTTGGACATATTGCTCGCTGTAATAAAGATAACCTAGACGACCTGGTTGTGATGAGCAAAGTAAAATGAAAGAAACTTCGGTGCCAAACACCTAACCGTTGGTTGGATCAAGTACCTGCTCTCACTAGACTATCTGTTACGACCTTGGAGTATTAAAGCATGCTCTAAGGTTACGAGTGCCTTAAAAGAAGCCGATTACCGAACGAAATAGATAGATATAATACATAAAGTGATGAAGGCCTTCAGTTATTAAGTACACGACAAAGAAGAAGAGTGAGACCTACCAATTATGTATATAATCAATAATCATGAATAAATGAAACAAACATATAGGCTAATGACTATACGGATACTTGACCTGCGACTTTTGATATCGTAAACTATTTGATACAACAATAAGTGACATATATTCACATCTACATCGATTTTTGTCGTTGTGATACTTCATAATTATGAGTATGCAACGTTAATAAATTTGGGCAACGTAATTTATCTATTCGAACCGGTGCTGGTATTAGAAATAGGCCAATATAACTTACAATTTCCAGTTTGGCGGCAAATCAGAACCTTTCACGCAGTGGGCAGCAGTTAAAACATATCTTGAAGAGATCAGAACTCCTCCGCAGTAGAAGCCCCATCCTGATGCTGTCATAAAATAGAATTAAAACTTAAGTAAAGTTACGTAAACAACCAATGTTGTATGTTTGTACTTATATTAAATTTAAGGAGGTAAGTACCTGCTATTTAGAAATCCTTCAATATTTATGTTGAGTAATAGTATGTCTACAAAGTTAACTAAAGTACTCAAGACAAATATTTATTGATAACCTTACGTTTGTCATAGCGTAGTAGCACCATCCATGGATGTTCGTCAATTTCTGTCTGTATCCCTCCAACAATTCTGTCATTATTTTGAATGCCGCATTCACGCCTGTTGGGCAGAAGGGCTAAGGGATTCTCTCTTGCACTTCCTTGATCGTTTCCAAAACCACCTCTTTGGGATAGAAATTCTGGAGGACAACAAATCTGGAATACGTTCAAGATCCTTTAGTGACGATTGTTACAATATTATCAATACAATCTGCGTATTTTTATTTGGTAATAATTATTATAAGCACATTAACCATTTCATTTTATGTAATTTATATCTATTAGGTACACTATTCTTTAAATTGATTAATACGAATTGAAATTTAAAATATTTTACATTTCTATAGAATTAATCTTGGGATCAAAATATACAACTAGAAAGGATATACAGCTAAACCTCAATAATAAGCTTATACGAACTTACGTTTACAACAGGCTTTAGTTAAGGAAAATGTGGAAACTACTATAATTATTGAATAGATAGTGTCTATACACTACCCAAACTACTTGTATGGGTAAGGTACACTTTAGATACATCCAATGTTAATAATTGACACTAATAGAACAAATAGTGTTAAATTATAAACAAAGATAAGTACTTGGCCCAAAAACAGTAAACATTATTTTGTTTTGGCTGAAAGGACGATAAAAGTAGAAAAAATAACTAATGAAAACCAATAACCAATGTCAGTAATTGTACTGCTTATTTGCATTTATAACTAAGGTAACAGAATCATTGACGGCGCACAAAATTTTTTAGGCTTCATAAAATCGTTTCATGAAAACAAGCCTTTGATTAATTTTTATACTAAAATTTTAATTTTTTGCAAAAATATGATATTCGTTGTAATTAATAAATATTTCCGAATATTATAAAATAGTTTTTAAAAATCTGTCATCATGCCTATATTATAACATTGATAGTGGGCCATATTGGAAATCGGGCTATATACGGTCACACTACCTTATAATAATTATTGGTGCTACAGGTACTACTAGAATAGGCGTAGGTTTATCTAAAAACATAAATAGAATCACCTTGGGCATATTAGCGTTCTCGAAGCCACAGTGCAGGCTGCGCAAAAGCCTTGTCAATGCAGGCGTGCTGCCTTTTTGCAACTGTCTGTAGAGACCGGAACATTTGTCCAGGGCTATGCAATCCGCTCCACCATTACAAGACTCTGAAACATTCATATATTGCTCTTTTAATTATTTTGCTGATTCAAAAACATTGTTAAAATAAGGGAGACGGTGTTAAACATATTCTAAACTCAGAAACTGTTTGTTTTGTATCTCCGGTCGTATTTTATAGGTCATTGACCAGACTGTAATCTTGATATACAAGACAATGGAATGTTATAACAAGAATTGGTTATACAAATTACAAATAGATGGTTTAATTTTTACTTTTAACTGGGTGTACTAAGAATTTATTGGCCAATTAGTAAAAGCATGTTTAGCACTTTCAATCCAATGCCAAAATTCTTCAGCATATTAAAGAAACATATAAATTTAGGTTATAACTTAAAGAAATTAATGTATATAACAAATAAAGTACTTAAGTATCGTTAATATTCTACTTCGTTTTTCCATGAAAGGCGTAATATTCAATGCAAGTTTATAAGACATTTTAATTCATCCTCACAATATTGCGTGATAAATATTTAGTTGAGTTGAGGAAATGTTTGATTTTGTAAATGTTACCTTAACGCAACAGCAAATACTATTATAAATAATCTTTTTTGTGAAACCGGTATCAAAATCGGTTGGTTAATGAAGTAGTAACGTGGGCATTTAGAAATATTCGAATTATTGTAATTGGCACAGTAAATCACGAAGTAAGTAATCATGTACCGTGATGAATTTAGCAAATATTAGTGAAGCAAGAGATATTTGTGTTAATTGGGATCACTTCTGTAATTGTTGGTTGTAGAATGTCAAAATGCGTTATTTTAAGTACAGAATATACAAGAACGTGATTAAGGTCGATAACGTCTTCTTACTTATACTACGTGTTTTTCTGTATATTAACTTATTTCTTAAGATAATCTAGCAACATTATTATTCTCCTGCTTTTCCCTATTCCGCTGTTGAGACTCCCAACACATTTTTTCATGCATATTTGAATAACGAATTGTTTTAATTTTGAAGACCCACTACTTTTATGACATCATCCGTTTCTGTGAGGTTTAGAAATATACACACACTCACGCCTTTTATCCCCCCGAAGGGGTAGGCAGACGCGCAGGTAGTTCAACCCACTTTCCACCGTGTGTTTTCCTAACATGATAACATGGTGTGTTTTCCGACCAATTATGTTATAGGGAGTGAGTGACCCTATTATCTTATCGGGCACCAATTCCAGACTCCAGGCTGCCACTGAGTTGAAAAACCCAATATCACTCTGCCCGATCGAATCCGAGACTTCAGCACTGCAGTCGTACCGTAATACAGCAACGCCAGCGAGAGAGACGTATCTTGTAAGCGGTACCTACTACGTAGTAAGTAGTAACTAAAGCGTTTTGGTCAACTTCAACTGCAACTAAGTATGTTTACAAATTTGATATTCTTTAAACTGTTGAAATGCGTATTGATATGAGGACCAGCTCTTGGGACAAAATCATTAACTCTCCCAAAAATTTATAATAGATTAAGTTCTCATATATAAAACATAAAAACAATATTATGTTAGTAAAAGGCAAAATAAAGTACACAACTGGAACAAATCTACCTAAGTAGGTACTGCTTACTTTCGATTGCTTGTTTATGTCCGGGGCAACATTGTTTGCAGATCAAGACGTAAAATGTTTTGAATCGACATGTTAGAAGGTCCTCTTGAGTAGCAGTTACAGAGCCCAAACGGATTTGTATTGTACCATCTTACTTCCCCCACTTAAAAGAGAAAAGAATGGTTTTCTCTCTAACTCCTCCTTTACTTTTTTGTATACGCAGTTATTTTAATTCAAATTATTATAATAATTTATTATAATTCCAGCAATTTTAATTAATTTATAGCAATTTTATTATAATTCCGATGCAGTAACTAACGCCAAAGGTATTTCGGTACCCTATTACCAAAAAATCCTTTATAATTATTGTAGCAACAAATCAAAAAATTACCTTCGTCTTATACGATAGATAGGACATAAAATATAAGATATTTTTATATTCTATGTGTTTGAAGATATATCTCAACATAGAGAAACCAGATCCTCACGTTTAAAGCAACTTATTTTATTTTTATGCTGTCTATTATTTTCTCATATTGCATTATAATATAACGAACTCATCGGACATAGTACCTATAAAATTGCATCAAAACCCACTCTAAAACATGCAACGTAAAGAAGATGACGTGATTCGTAAACGCTGGTTGACAACTGACCATAATTATTGTATATTTGCGTCTATAATCATGACATCAATTTATTTTTTCTGTATCTTGGTACCTTACTAGTGTTAAAACTGGTTCGTGTTGAAGATAGACGTACACAATTGATTGGAATTATCTGTCCCGTTAATTAACGAGGGGCAATTTTCTGATTGGAATTGTTATTAACCTAATTAACCCAGCTTGTTGTTTTCATACGTTTTTATTGCTTTCGATGACGACAATATTATGTGTCTGCTTACGTACAAAAATCAAGAGAAAGTTCAGTTCGGGGCATTCCCAGCTAGGTTTATTTTCGAAACGGTAATGTACAGCTTTATTACAGTAAGTAAATAACCTGTATAGTGTAAGAATATCCTTGACATCTTTGATTTTTTCCTAGAAATGGTTAAGTTGTTGCAGCAAGGAGTTAAGTTTTCCTGTTAAGTGTATTTGAACTTTAGAGAGTCCAATCTACTTCAGAGATAAATGGAAAGGGTTGGTCATAGCAACGTGATTAAACAAAACAGTTTTGTTATGTTAACTTACAAAAGAGACTAATTGGTTAACAGTTACCAATAGGATTTTTAACTAAATATTTTAACCATGTGGTCAACAAGTTTTCGTAAATGAATATATTTGAAGACTATAATTATCTTAGTTTCCGAGACAAACATGTTTGATACATACGCGTTTTATGTGTATAAAACGTGTGTACACACACACATACACACACACACACACACACACACACACACATATTAATATATACGTACACATTAATTATATCCAATCTATTATGACTTATTATTCGACGTCCAAATTATGATACCTATCTACACAAAGTTAAAGTCATAATGTTTGTAAATAGTTACGCATAAATATTTCAAAACATAAGTCCGAAAGCTTGTTCTATTCGGTTCCAAACGGTAGGAATTAAATTACTTGTATCACAGATTAAACTCATATCGAAGTAAGGTCAACAAAGAGTAAAAACAGTGTTTACGCAGCAAAAACAAATGTACTCACGTCCAACAACATTGGAAAAGGTTATAACAAGTATGCAGGTAACTACAGTCGTCTTCACGTATAGTATATTCATATTAACACTAGTTCACACACGGACAACAAATTGTTTGAACGGAGTAATATTGTGGATCTGAGGACGGACGGTCCGC
Organism: Manduca sexta; assembly: GCF_014839805.1. Taxonomy (NCBI): domain Eukaryota; kingdom Metazoa; phylum Arthropoda; class Insecta; order Lepidoptera; family Sphingidae; genus Manduca; species Manduca sexta. Next base: position 11,729,878 of record NC_051127.1, read on the forward strand.
GACTGATAGTTCACTTAACCGACCCTGACTTTGCGCTGGCCGCAAACTTAAGGTTATCAACAATAAATATTTTTTTGAAAATGCGATTAACCACAAGCATATAGCTCTCCGACGCGTGTATTAATTATAATAGATGCGGGTCGTCTAAAGTTCAGATTTTCCTCATCAGACGACGCGCCTCAACTCCTTGAGTTGTTTGTGTAATTTTGTGTGCAAACTTGCTTTCCTGAGAAACGTTCGAACAGATTTAAGAATTATTAGGTGCCGCTAAAACCTGTTGCACGAACATTGGTCAATATTCTTAAAATAAATAAACTTGTATAAATATTTAAGTTCGTTCACTTTTTAAAACTTAAATACGAATAAATTTCTTCGAAATATGATTTTGTTTCGTTTAGTACCTATATACGTGTTTTCTGAATGATTCAATACCTACTACTTTACTTATATCTGGTAAATGAACTAATTATGGGGGACAAGGGGAATCCCTTTTACTTTACCTTGTTATATAGTACATGAATTCATCATAGTACATTGGAATAAGTATTCTGTACTGGCAACTGTCGGAATATTCACCTAAAATATTTTTCTTTTTGTAAATGGCAATTGTTTTTATGAAGTCACACCAAACAAAATAAATCTTTTAATTTTATTTTAGACAAAATAAGTTAATTGTCACCACGTGAGGAATACCTTAGTGAAGCAGCTTGAACCGGGAACAAGTCTTGGAATAGCATTATCCACCAATAGTGAAGGGTGAACATTTTCAAGTGACACCGACCCATATACTAAAGGTTTAGGCTGCAATAAGTCTGTCAGTGCGTTCTGCTTGGATCTTTAAGGTCGGGCGCTAACTGATGGTAAAAACGGGAGGACACTGGAAGAGTTTCTTGATTCATATTCATTATAATTTACCAGTGTCTTCGGTACATTAATAGGTAGGTACTGAATAGATGCACTTGAATAAAAATACAAATTGCGAAGACTTGAACTCAAGTAATGGAGTTTAAAGGTAATGCTTTACCGTACCGTTAAGCGTTGTGTCGGCCTTAACTTTGTGTTAAGTAATTTATCTTTGTATCCAACCTCCTCGAGAGGCTATCGATATTAATTGATTGCGTATTATAAATTATTGATAATTTAGCATAGACAATTATTATTGGAATTTCCGTGAGAAACTTAACAAAACACGGGAATTTCTTAAAGCGTTAATATTGTGATTTATGATTCTTTTATGTTCCATTAGCGCCGCATCTTTATAAAGTGAGGTCATAGTTATAACCTCCAACTATAGAATTTTAAGAAAACTGATATTTTGGCAGATGCGTAATTATAAAAGATACAAAACTTCTGAACATAGGTAAATAAATCTTATTCACACACGACAATGGCATGATAGCGGATTTCGTTTACATTTTACAGACTTGATAGCGGTCCCCGATAATATAGTAACGTAAGTAGGTACGTTGCTCGATAATGAGAAATTAAAACATTTTAAACTAAAATATTTCTAATTGATTGAAGAAGGAACGATTATAGGAATTTTCAAATATTCAGTCTACTAGAAAGTTTTCGTTTAGGTATCTCACTAGAAAATATATTAAAAACTGCCCACTGGAAATACAAAGATTTGATCATAACAATCATACATTTTGCCAATATAAATTATGACGAGGATGACATTTTTGTGAACCGTAGCGACTAAGGAGTGTGCTACACAGTTGCTTCAATAATAATGGTAATGGTAACTTAGTTCAGATGCTTAAATTGCCTTGCAGACTTGTTCTCACTAATATGTGGTGAGTAAAGTTTTCTTAGTGATATTGTACTACGCGTCTCGTACGTGGCCCCGTGAGATATATCCTAGGAAATACACTAGCTTTGTGTATTTCCAACGTAGACCAAAATACTTACTGCTTTGTTTCAGATAGGATATTGGAGCCAGTGTACGGTCTGTACCGTGATTTACTATTGGTAGAGGTCGCATTAGAGGGAGACGAATCGGGAAATCGCCCGGGGCTTCACGCGGTGCCTTGGAGGATTGTTTTTACAATGTTACCGACGAAGTTGTTAAAACCGGGTAACTTTTTTTGGCTCGCCCGGGGCTTCGCATCGTTTTTTTATTTGCTTTCGCCTGGGGCCTTATGTTTTTTAGGGCCACCACGGACTACTAAACACTTTAGAACGACTAATGATATGTTATGCAGTACAATAGTACTTCAATAACAAATGATGACATGTTATGTTTTATGTGCATTTATACTTATTAACATTAACTCTTTCCGAATATAAATGGCATTGGCAAGTACATAAAACTAATAGGCAGACCAGGGTAAAAATACCTCTGTAAATATTATAGCATGCTTGACAGTGACAAAGGTTTGAACCACTAATAAATCAAACACTTAACACATATTTTGTCAGTAGTTACACCATTAATTGTCGTCTTAATTGGCGTTATAATAGACATCAATTATGTTTTTTGTAATTATCAATATTTATTTCATTTACAAGTTGCCACAAGTTGCTGGTAAGTGCCTAACAAGATCATTTATGAGCTTCAATCCGAGTGTAAAAAACATGATACTTCTAAACAACTGCCACGTGAATGGATCTGCGTACACCTTTTTTAAATTGGCATACATTTTCGATAGTCTTCGACTGAACGAGGTCGAGGCTTGTCTCTGAAACAATATGAAGTTCCATGCGTCATTTATTTATTAGGCATTCAAAAATCACGAAAATAAACATGAATCACGCATTCGTGATTCATGTTTATTTTCGTGAATTTTATAGTATTCTATAATTACTGGAATCCTATAGATGCTCTTCTATTGGATATAGAATCTCTGAAATGAAATAATATTTATGCCTTTATCTGATAGCATATTCATCTGCAAACCCAATTTCTTGGGTTCAATTCCCAGTTAGAACCGATGTGTATAAATGCGTTTAAATATCATGTAATGTTTGTGCACCTAGCCATATTGACCAGGGTATTCATGATTTGCCACTTTTGCAGCCTATATCTAACATATTGCTTCCATTTAAAATCTTTTGGTAGGTAGGTACTTTGACAAAAATGTAAATTACCTATAAAACACTGGGTAATTTTTCCAACAACTAATTAAGTAGCTTTACGCCGAATATTATTCGTAGCGGTACATTCATTGTAACTACCGGTAGTAGGTCTCTCATAATAGGTAACAGTCTGCCTGGGTAGGTACCGCCGCAATGTCTATTTCTGCCGCCAAGCAGCAGTGTGTAATCACTGTTGTGTTCCGATTTGAAGGACATTGTAGCCAGTGTAACTACTGGACATAATAAGACCTAACATCTCATGTCTCAGGATAGCAAGGGCAGTGGAGTACCAAATAATATTTTGTAATCCAAGGTGTTGGATGATGCTTCTACTGTTTATGAGTGGTCGTATCGCTTACCATCAGGTGAAGGGCAAGGTCGTCCCGGCATACAAAGTAAAAAAAAGAAAACTACTCCAGAATCTCTGTAAACTCTTTTGCATTTATCTACTCATTTTAAAAACATTTATATATCTGCTCATGACTTATGTTTACCCCGGTTGACACTATAAATCTATTAGTTACCTAAGTAATAACATTATCTTTGGTAATTACCTAAGAGCCTATTCAGATGACAGGCGTTAGACGCGCGTTTTGTTAACGCACAGTTAAAGCATGCATTTATAGACAAAACTGAAGAACTGACGTTATAGAGGATAAGACATGTGTTCACTATTTATTCAGATAGCTTTTGAAAGAGACGGATATTTGGGAAGAACTCGTATACATTCTGTGAGGGAGGTGACAATGAAAAGAAGAAAATGATCTTAGACAAATGTAGAACTTGGACTGAACTGAGCGCGTGCCAGGTATACACTACAGTATATTTGCTAATATTTAGTGTGAGTTTGACGAGACGTCACGATTGTCTTCTGAACATGCTCCAAGTCGTCGATTTATGGAAAGCGTTACTTTCGTACGACGAAAAACTACACCACCATGAAACTGACAATAGCTAAAATGTCTGAAATAACTATAAATTCCATGGTATTATAATGTTCTTGTCAGCAAGTGTCAGTGCCTGCATGACGCATTACCTGAATTTCCAAAGATTACCACAATTTTTATCGCAATAATTTACGTAAGAAAATGATGAGTGGATTTTAATAAACAACTTTTTATTTATTTGCACTTTATACACAGTGATAGAAAAGCGGACTTAATGCCGAAATCATTTTCTACCACTCACCCCGAAGTGGTGCACAGCTATTTATTGTATTTAATTGTTTAGTGATTAAGAACATTTTTTATGCTTTATATTATATACAGCCCGGCAACCAAAACATTTGCAATTGAGGGTACAAGGGGCTTGTTGTAACAGTTTTCAGAAAATCGGATATATCTTAAGACCAACTTGTTTACTTACTACTAACGTTTCACTGATTGATCTACGAGTATATCTCTTTCAGTATGAACTCAAACAATTAAACAATAACTGTTTTAACAAATAAAATATTAATTAATGTAGATGTTGTTACAACCAACCCAGTGCTTGGGGCTAGTTGTAACACGTAATAGTGTAGGTTTTATCAGTTAAAAATAAATTTGCCCCTTCAAGTAGGTTTTGCAAAAAACACATTCTGCTATATATGCGTACTTAATGATAATCTTAAAATTTACAGCAGGTATTATTAGAATATCATGATTATCAATTTTCTTGATGTTTCTTTTGTAAAGAAACATAATAATAGGACAGCCTAAAATTCTGACGCAGTTTCTAACTGGCAAAATATGTTTCTAAAATCTTTACTGCAACTACGTAATTCGTATCCTTTTTCATTCCGTTAATCTGTTTATTTTAAATTAATTTATTTTAAGTAGAATTAAGTCTCTCTAAGTTTGTTTTTCAATAAACGATTTCATTCCGATTTTGATTGAAAAATAATTACAGATCGCTTCAAATGAAAATATTTTAGGGTGTCAACCCTATATTGTATACATATATTTATTATTGTATATTAAAAAATAAAGCGAGATCTAACTCTTTTAGGTCCTCCCCCGCAGGTTTGGGCAGCCTTCTCGGAAGTTTGAACATTATTAACATCTTCATCAACGTCATCTTCAAAACCGTCACATGTGCTTTTGGTACATGCACTCATAACATGCTAGTTGTTCCAAGGGCAAATCCTATTATATTAAACCATTTGTTGATTGTGAAGAATCAGTTTGTTTTAATTTTTATTAATTTAATTACTACGTTTGCGGCTCATGCGGCAACTATTTTTGACTTTGTCAAAAGTTTTAAACAAAGAGAAATATGGTATAAAGTTTTAAAATGTTCAGAGATAATCCTTTTTTTCTGGAACACGCCACCACATAGGTTTTAAAAGAAAAACTTAATAAATTATTCTAATCGCACCTTTGACGATTCCGATCTATAAAATATAAGATAGACTTTTGAAATAGTAAGGGCCTTAACCGCTGAAGATACAAGAAAACGTTCATAGGCGACTGCCCATAATTTTTAAAAACATTAAAATCCGCATTCACTAATTGTAATAAAAGTCAGCAAGAAAACGGGTTAATTTACGCTAACACTTTTTATGCTAATTGATTATCTTGCTTCTAAGGATTAAGGGCCAAATATTTTATGGATCCATTAGAGATAATGGATAAGTAATTTTGAAGTCACAAATTGCTAAAAAACCCATAGAACATTTCTTCTTTCAGAAAAGCGGCTGAAATCACCAATTAAACATTTATTGTGGGACTATTCATGTACAAACCAAATAGAAATATATTTAGCGACTAAATATATATAAAGAAGAATTATTTATACTATTGTGTATGTTACAGTAGTACAGCTAAGTAATTAAATGTCTAGGTGCAGAAAGAAGGCCCAGTGGGTGAACACGAGGAACAACCTTAACCAATGCGGACTTACGTTAGGAAAAAGGGCCCTGCAGCAAAGAGTAAACTTCGAAACTTTGGTGAGGTGCTGGTCAGCCTAGCTTATCCATACGGTAGCTACGCCCCACCACCCCTCGTAAGTTATAAATTTTATTTGAATTCTACATTTTTATCCACAAGAAAGCATAATAAATGGCATTAAACAATGCATTCCTTGCATCGAATAATTATCTAAAAGTCATAGAGCAAATATAAATCAGTCAATGACTGATTCATTATTTTATTGTAAGTAATTGTATTTTTCAATAAATTATTGTTGGATAGGTATTTCGCGTTTTAGCGTCGCGTCGGTGTATTTTTTAATTTAAATCGTATTTTTATGCTAAAATGTTTGTATAAACTTAAAACAGTTTTTAACATAATCATCTTATATCTAAGAAAGTCGAGCGCTGTGGAGTGCCAGTCAGTACTAAATTTGTTATCATAGTTTGTATATGTTCATGGGCGGTCGCATCGCTGACCATCAGGCGTATAGCATGCTCGTCTGATCATTCAACTGCAATAAAAACATCAATAATCACGAATACAATTTGATTTACCTATTTGTTTAATACATCAACTTCGGAATATGACATTTTCTTACACTTTGTATGTTTTGTTGTCTGACGGCAATTAATGCTCTCTACGGGATTCAATCCTGGCTTAAACTTGTAAGTATAAAACCCATAATGTGTTGCCCGATTTGGACATTAAGCCTAATAATACCTCCTAGTCCACAGCCCATATTCAATGCCATTAGACAACAACGACACAAAACCAGTTTATGGTATAAATGATGATAAAATGTATTAAATGTCACGTCAGATCTTGTTTTTATGGCCTTTGTGTTCGGAATTAAAAATATTCTGACATTTCCTCAACAACAGTTCATTTTGCATTCTTGCTGTTCTTTGATTCTTGCAAGAACATAAGTTTTGTATATGTTTAAAAAAACACATCTTCACTCACCAATTTTATGAAATTATATGGATAAAACTACGGCTATTATTCTTGTATATCATGTTTTGGCCGACCATGTGGCAAACTGTAAACTTATTTGTTGTATTATAGCAACAACACTTGTATCCGTTTCATCCTTAACTCTTGTGTAATAAATAAAATACGTACCTATAAAGTCATAATGAAAATACGGTTACTTAAAACACAATAAATTATTTGTCCAAAACACGACCATCGTGAATTTAGGGTTCAATCTAAAAGTTAAACATAAATACTAAATTAGGATTGTTCTTTTATTATTTTAATTATAATTAATTTGAGTATATTTTTCTCGTGTCAACTCACACTTAGAACTGGTATTACAAGGTTATACTTATACAAATAATTATTATTTTAAATACAGTATACAGACTAGCATTTCATTTTAAAAATGTAAAATGTCAAGGGGCAGAACGGGGAATTCTATCGTATTCTTTGAGACTCACTCACAGTACAAGATCATATTACATCGTATTTTACCACAATACTATATATTATTCTCACAAAATGTAAATGACCAATAAACTATATGTCAATTTACAATTTGCGCATAATAATAATTAAAATCTTCGCTTTCCCCTATCTTGACCATTAAACGATAAAGTAATTTAAATATTATGTGTGTATATTGTCTAATATCCAGTCCATGTAGCTAGCTACATTCGTGTAGACTCCAGGAAGCCACCGACGCCGCATCGCTTGGTCCCGTAGGAGACAATGCCGCGCTGAATGTACTTGATACCGCCTGAACCCACTTTGCCAGGATACATTAGTGGCCCTCCAGAGTCACCACCACATGAGTCTTTGTCTCTAACACCGCCTGCGCACAACTGCTTGTCACTAAGTTGAACAGTCCTGAAAACATATACAAAGAATAATTAATACTATGAATGTATTGTACATATTTTATTACTCTTACTACATAGTATTGGTAGGTGCATTTAATATTATATTATTACTTAATAACTTTGAAGACCAAGTTCTGTACAAGCTGCCTGAAAATTAAACAAGGAAAATAACCTATTGATAGGAACACGAAGCTTTTTTCGTCCTCATACTTCTAAACCTGACATTCGGCTTTCTAACTAATCTAAACTAAAAAGTATGTTCAGAAATATTTCTAATAATATAAAATGACCGAAAAGTCTACTCTATATAAATATAGTTTGACCGCGAGCGCAGTACAACACCTTGGGTAGCTACGCTGTGAGATTGTGGTGGGATAGCCACAGTTTGCTCTTGAGGCCTTATTCTATATAACAATGGAAACTTGTAACACAGCCGTGTTACATTATTTTCATGAAATTAGCTAGGAATGCTAATCTGTGTGATAATTTCTACAGTCTTACTCGCAACGCGAAGCATTACGTGCTTGCTACGCACGTTCAACTGTTGCTTCGTTTGAATGTGATATTTAATTGAATATTAAATTTATTGAAATGAACATGAAAAAATAAACATACATATTTGATTGTATTTACAATTTAGGCTGGTAAAATGGCTGATGCGATGTAATGTCCAAGAAAAGAAATTAACGGTTCGATCTACTACTATATTAGGTACCTATAATATATATAATTTTAGTAAGACCTAAGGTCTCATTCAGAAAAAATATACCTATCTTGCGTATAATATTATAATATACTTACTTTATAAAATATATAAATAAATACTGAAACTATTAAAATATTGTAAAAAATTCAACCGATATCTTAAGAACTATCTTGGCAGTATCAAGCCCATGTGAAATGGTGGTTTTGCTCCCCTCACTTCCCCATCCCTATCCAAGGCACAGCTGCTCGCGGTCGCACTATAATACTGGTCACCTAATTCGTTAAGTCAGCATAAACAAACTAATTAGATATGTATGAAAAAAACATATTCTAACCGACTTAAGAAAAGTAGGATGTTCTCAATTCAATGAGTCTTATTTCCTTTTTTAATGTTTTTACCTCAGAACTCCGTGATTTACTAACCGATTTAAAAAGAAGAAGTTTCTTATGGTCCCATAAAAATATTTTTAAAATCGGTTCAGTTTGGTTTTTAAACCAAAATGACTGGAGTAAGTAAGTATGTCGTCCAAGTAAACGAAATTGCGAATTTTGCTTTCCTGAGACTTTTTAGTTGTGCTTTTACGTTAAGTTTAGTTAAGTCTACTTCTAAAATATATCATCTTACCTTTTCCCCTTCTAAGGGGTAGACAGAGGTATAATACTTTAGCGTGATAGTCGTACCGCGTGCGCAAAGCATCTATGCTATCGACGTAGTCTATTTATTACTAACAGACAAATAATACTAAACAACAAATTAAACAGCCTACAAAAACACAAAATAATTTAACATTACCTTAATACTGGTTATACAATTTTGAAGTCCGTGACTAAATAAAGTGGTGAGCTAAACTAGATAAATACATGAAAAATATACAAAAATTATGTTTCATTTTAATTAATACGGCGACTCAAAGTTGGTTTCCAATATACATTATATATATATACAGGTAGGTGATAATGATAGTTTATTTTTGGTTATTCAAGGCGGTTTAATTTTTCTTAATATCATTGAACACGCAATAAAAAATATTTGTTGCGGACGACCATAACGAATCGATTGAAGAAAGAAATATTGTTTCCAAGTTTTTAACATTTATGCTCACATAACTCATAGCGTTATATACAATTTAACCTTTCTCGATAAATGAGCTATCCAACACTAAAAATTTTTTCAATTCAAACCAATAGTTCCTGAGATTATCGTGTCCAAACAAACTCTTTAGCTTTAAATAATTAATATAGATAGAGTATAGTTTAAAGGTAGATACTATGTTACAAACAATTATAAAAACTTTTAATTCGTGTACACGACCCGCGAATGCATAACAAAGGAACTCAGAAACTAATTTTTTTAAATATGTAAATAACATAAACCAAACTAACCCTTTATATGCTGTTTCACACTCGTCTTTGCTTAGTATCGGCAGGCTCACACTCAACAACACGGAAGATTCCATGCCCTCCTCTGTGACTCCCCAACCCGCCACAATGCCATTAATATTCACCAAATTCTCTGTCTGAAGCTGCGACGTCAGCGGCAAGCATAATGGCTTCATATTATCTAAAGCAGGAAAACTTCGTAAAATACTCGTAGATACATAAGTCTATAAAAGTAATTCATTCATTTGTTGAATACGAACCTAAATTGAAATCAGCGGGCTCTGATAGTCTTAACAAAGCAATATCATCGGCAAAAGTTTTCGAATTGTAGCGCGGATGCGGAATAGTCTCCTCGATTGTTACGGTCTGAAATAAGAATATTAGAAAATAAGGAACAAGTAGTTCAAGCTATTACATATGCACTACATACAAAGAAACTAGATATAACAAATATCGAAAACAGATTTTTAAGTGTTTTACCTTAATGGGAGGAGCGCAATATTTGTTTCCATCAGATCGTTCGCAGTCAGGATCGTGTTCTACATCATGTTCTCCTAAAATAACATGTGTTAGTATTAGGTTACTTCGCAAGGAAGTCACACAATGTGCTGCAGTCAAGACGTACCACTCATTGATCAAAGTACCCCCACAGTCTAATCTCGTTCGACGACCTGAAATCCAAATATATAATCATATAGTAAGAGCCTTTAAAAATTTACAAACGTATATAAAGTTGTCTTTTTATAGTTTTCAACATGTTAAAAATATTTTATGAAATAATTCCTCATGTATTATCAAATCATATCGCTAGTAACGATGTTTTTGAATATTGATTTGGTAAAAATCAAACAAGGAAAACATCACGTTTACGAGTTTCCTTCCTTTGTTTCTAACCGAAGCATTATTATGATATATAATTTAATATTTTATTTGACGGTGCCCCATAAGTATAAGTTATTTTCAGAAATAAAATAAATATTAAAAGCCATTATAAAGCTCAACTTGCCTAACCATACATTTAATTTAAAAGTCTAAAATATTTCGTAAAAGTTAAAAATAACAATATTTTTATATCGCAAACCATTGATACGTCAACTTTGTCTGTCCCTAAGAAAGAAATTTAAATAGGTGCATTTGCTCGCAGTCTCGCCACCTCATTGATAAAGATAATATAGAAAACCAAGTTTTGTCAAAGTTGATAAGCATTTTCAGAAATTGCCTAGACTTCTAAATATAACCAAAATAATATCGTGTCTTTAAATTTTGGTTACGTAGAAATAACCATAACAAGAGTACCTTTGTTCTTCTATTTTACACATTTAATTTTATTTGTTTTCATTTCATTCTTTACATAAATAACATGCATTTATTTACCTGACTGGTACGACAAGAGTACCATCCAAGGCATTTCAAACAGGCGTGTACGATTCCCACCGATAATTCTATCACTTTCAATGCTGCCGCAATCCGTAGGTAAAAGTCCTATATTACGATGATTTGCGGTAGTGGTAACTCTGTCACTTGGTGTAAATTGCCCAAGTTTGTCATGCTCATGACCTAATATGTCAGTATCATCTTTTGGTGGTATATTGCTATTACTGTAGTCCGAACCCCAAACTACGTTATCGTCGGTTTGAGTTGGTTTCCCTCTATTGGGCACGCCTGATAAACTACTTCCATGTATTTCAGGAGTCCAGCTGTTTATAGCATCAAAGTTACTTGGTGGGACACAACATACCTGCAAATATTTAAACAAAATACATCGAGATATCATAAGATTTTGTGTTTTTATTCAAAGTCAAACTTTTGTCTTTTATTTCGAATGAAAACACAAAAAAGTAATATAATTTTTTACCATTGGTTTATCCGATTCAAATCCGCAGCCGAGCATCTGCAATTTATTCCTTATGTGTATTGGCATAGGCTTACCAGCCCTATGTATTTCATTGATAAGATGCTGACAATCAGACAACACTACGCACGTGCCTTGATTTTCTTCAACATAGCAGCCGTCACCGGCAAACACTATTGAAAAATTATTTAATTATCAATATACTATGCATATTTTGTATAATTTAAAGAACCGTTAGATATATTTTTAATATAATTATTTATTACCTATAAGTATAAATTATAAAATTTTAACATATTTTCATTTCTCACAGTACAAGGAAGACAAATATGGTAATGGACACACAGCTGAAATAGACTGCTTTTATGATGTTGAATTTAAGTATCATACCATTATATTAAGTTCTATTGATTAATTGTATGCATTGCTGTATATTATTTTAATATTTGTTTTTTGCTTTATGTAATATACATGTTTGTTTCTGTCATAATAGTGAATTAATTTCCTCAAATGATATAATTTTACACTTACGGGAACCCACGCCGAGCAGCCCCAGCAGGAACAAATACACAAACACATTCACATTAAACATGATTACATTACTATACACACTCATTGATAATCACAAAAATAAGCATAAATAAATTAAAATGTTTATTATTATTTTGCCATCAAAGAAAATCTCATAAATCTTTTTTTCAATGTTAGTCTTCTGATAATTTGGCACAAACTGAACTGCTACAAATAATCGACACAAATAACTTTTATGACGATCGACGTAAACTGAAATCAACTGTTTATTGTGTCGTCGGCAACCTCGTCACATAGTTGAGATGGCGGTCATTACCATACTAGATCCGCTGGGAAATACTCTGAGCCATCCACACGCACCACCTCGCACGGCGATTCACCGACTGAAAATACTTGTTACTGATGTGAGTACCTTATTTTATTTAGAGGCGCTCGCTTACCGTGAGTCAGCGAGATGTGATTTGCATCAACACAAGACTGTCTCAACCGCCGTCTTGCGATTGTCTTACGGGAATACTGGAACTAATTCCGCGAACTATGATCTAATTACTACGATGCTTCATGAGAAACGGAACGTAGAGAACTTTATTAAATCGTCATAACATTTTTTAGTCACAAAACAATTGCTCTAGGATATGCATATTTTTTTTTTAAAAAACTATGATATCTACCATACCTAAGATGATTTTTGACTAAATAGATTACCAGGTTTAAAATTCCGCTCATGTTAGTCTTTTAGGAAAAATATGTATTCCAAATTACTTATTGTTTGAATAGTTCTATGCTTATATGCCAAGTAGAGGCCGGTTTGAATGGCTTTAACTGTTTCCGAGATTAACTAAAACAAAAAAATAATTATAATTTTTTTTATTGCTGTGAATGACGAGCTTGCCGTTCCGATTCGTAGAAACACCATCCAACACCTTGAAATACAAAGTATAATTGTTTGATATTCCACTGCGCTCGCCATCCCAAGACGTGGGATGTTAAGTCTCCATATGTCCAGTAGTTACACTGGCTACAATGTCCTACAAATCGGAACACAACAGTGTCTACACACTGCTGCTTGGCGGCAGAAATACTAATACAGACTAACTAATACAGATTTTCACATATGAGAGGCCTACCACCATAAGGTAAAACTTCTCTTGTCGCTTATACTCAGGCAGGCAGCTTGCTAGTCTGCAGTGGTCTGCAGTGTGGCCCCATCAGTTTCAGTTCTTTTAAATAAATTAATATAATCTTATTAATTATAATATACACTGCTACAAATAAATATCGTTCCTTATCATCAGACCATCCTTGAACATCTATCATAAACCAGTATTTCTTGTGCAAGCATATTTTGTAATTAACTTCTGCCCTGTTTTATTTACGTCGTTTAGTATAAAACACTATGAAGAGAACGACCTATTGTTAGCCTTTTTTTTTAATGCTATTATAATTGTTATTCAAGATGTATCTGACGGAATTTTTATTGCAATAGCGCCATAATATAAACGTAATCAATGATACATATAAAGCTCTAAATCGTATATATACAAAGACCATCCTATAAATTCTAACGAAAAGGTCGACTTGTAAAAGGCCGCAGAAAGTCGCTGAACAGTCCAACAACAAAGTCGTCCAACAGATACATAATACAATCATTAGAGGATACCTTTAACAGTAGACATTTTTGACTGATAATTTTATTTCGCCTAAAATTACAATATATCCTTAATGTATGTACAATCACCAAAATTAAGTAGAAATATAGTATATATTCTACGTAATATTTTTTCGCTCTACATCAAGTCTATTAATAATTTGTGTCGTAATCGTGTGTTTAACATTCTGTACTCGCAGATGCTTTTTTTAATTATGCAATTTAAAAATCCCCGAGTATTATATACCTATTATTATTTCCTCATAAATAAATATTTGAAATCCCATTATCAAGTTCGTACTTCTTCGTAGTTATGTTTAATCGATGATCAGTTTTAAAAGTAATAAATCATATTATTCAATAACTAAGAGATTTATTTAAAAATCCTTAAAAAATAGCAACATCCATATTACTTAATACTTACACAATATTTTAACACTGAATTAATCTCAGTTAGGGTCACTGTTTTCAATCGTATAAAAGTTAAGTAAATTTTGAACATTAAGAATTTTTATACTGCATCTGTTGGGAAGAAAATCCAAATATCACTTTGATCTATCCGGGATTCAAACCCGGAATCTCAGAGCGGTGGTTGTACTGAGCAGACTATATATCTACACCACCGGAGTAACCCAATTATTGCCGGCTTGCCTTTCGTAATATTTGTGATATCTAATAATCATTAAAACGATTTGCAGACCGCATATATGCATATTGTGTTATATAGGTAGGATGTTAGAATTCCCAATCTAACGTCCTACCTTCTATTATTGTATATAGGTAGGATGTTAGAATTCCCAATCTAACATCCTTATTTATTGTTATATAGGTAGGATGTTAGAATGGGAATCCTAACATCCTACCTATATAACACAACATTAATATTGTGACGGGTTCCCTTTCGGAAAATTTCACCCTTCGCCACTAGTGTTGCTTATGCCTGTGCTCTTTTGACGAACGGCAACGTCCGGACGCATGATGTATTAAATGTGTAATTATAGCTCGTATACTTAACAAAGGTTGCAATATAGGATTATAAAAAACAACTATATATTATAACAATTTTATTGTTCTCAACTTCGGATATGATCTAAAATCCAGTCCATATAATTAGCTACATTAGTGTAGACTCCAGGACGCCGGCCAGTCCACAGATCTGAGTCCCGAAGGAGACGACGCCTCGCTGAATATACTTGACTCTACCAGGACCTAGTCTCCCAGGATAGACCAGGGGACCTCCAGAATCGCCGCCACATGAATCCTTGCCTGCCACTCCTCCAGCGCATAACTGCTGATCATGGATCACAGCTTTCCTAAAATTATGTCAAAATATTATAATTTAACTTAACACTACTACTAGCTTATAATTTAACACGACGAATATTTTTTTTTATTTCTGTTTCGCATCTTCAGCTACTGTTCCGATAAACTAAATAAATAGAAATTATTTTAGACCAACCCTTCATAAGCTGCTTGACAGTCTTCTTTACTGACTATTGGCACAGAGACCTTTAACAGCACTCTGATTGTATGTGATTTTCAGTTAAACCCCACCCGGAAGCAACAGCGTTTTTCCTATTAATATCTGCTTTTGAAGTTGCGGCGTCACCGGCAAGCAAATGGGTTTTATACTATCTGAAAAGAATATTTTAAAATATTTATTTATTCGTAATCAATGACCCATTGTGTACCAAGTATAATCATTTATATGTTAGTAGGTAAAAATAACAAATGATACGTACACCGTGCAATGGTACAAGCAGCGGCGTACGTAAAACAGTCAGCCTACAGCCAATCCAGCCTACTCTCGATCATTCGAATATATCTAATAAAATATATATATATATATATATATATATCTCAATAAACGATTACTTTATCGGTCATCGGCTAATTCCATATGTAAATATTTTTTAATATTTTAAATGCTTAAAATTAAGTTAAGATGTTATCAAGTATAATATTTAAGAAATACAGACCTAAAGAAAAGTCAGCCGGCTCCGATAGTCTTATTAGAGCGATATCATTAGTCAAAAGTTCTTTATTATACTCCTCATGTGGTATAGCTTCATTAACTGCAACATTCTAAAACATCGAAAGTATCACGTAGCACGTTAAAATTATTTTACTATATAATATGTAATATTTCAAAATATTTACCTTTATCTTGGGGCGCATATTTGTTTTTCATTGTAAACTTGGCAGTCAGGGTCGTGCTCCAATTCATATTCTCCTAATATGACGCTTTTCAATTCAAGCCATGTGGAAGAAATTTCACGCAATGTGCAGCAGTCAATACGTACCATTCGTTGATAAGAGTACCGCCACAATCCAGTTCAGTTCCCCTGACTAACACCACATATACATAAATACGTGCTAGTAGTAATGGTAAGCCACTATAACGGGTTGTGTTAGATAAGGTGCAAAGCCCGCTATAGCGGCCTAAGCAAGTATGTCACGTTTCGAGATCAGCCTGCAGTTTTGAACAAGCCATCATAATTATCTCGACTGTAGTGGGACGGCGATGGACAATCATCTGTCGTCAATCGATACTTCATCCGGCCCTTATTTAACTTAACATCAGGTAAAGCGTCACTTTCTTATGCCCGTAAAAAATAAATCAGTACGACGCAGACCATTATAATTATGAGAAATGGAAAAAAAAAACTGAATAACCATTTTGATTTAGTAATTAAAGACCTTAAAAAAATTTAAGGTAGCCCTTCGCTTGAATACTCTAATACTTTTCAATTATTCGAATATTTGATTATAATATAATATTTAAACAAAGGTTTATGAAATGAAATTTTAATTAACGCCTTTAAACAACGAACCATCACACAACGGTAAATTATAATTGATTTTAATTAAATTTGACAGACATTAATGTTCGTTTTTTAAATACTTACTGATATTATGTTACTAAAAACTTATTACCTGATTGATACATAAGAACTACCATCCAAGGCATCTCAAACAGATCGGTGCGGTTTCCGCCGACAATTCTATCTCTATCGCTTATCATGCCACAGGCTCTAGGTAATAGTCCTATATTGGGGTGGTTTTGGATGTCAGAATTTCTAGTATCTTTGGGCTTATTTTGTATCTTATTTTCTTCGGAATCCACTTTATTTGTAGCATTTGTCGACGGACGAGAACTCTCATTTACATCTTCAGGAACCCAGTTGAGTTCATTGTTGGTAATATTTGAATTTAATCCACGAGTGTCAGAAGACGAGCGCTCTGTGGTCTCAACGTCATCAGAGAGTTCGCAACATACCTAAAATTAAACCTAAATAAGTAAGTAATTCCGCATTGATATAAAACTATTTAACGGATTTTATCGCGTTTTTTTAATATAATTTTCTCACGACGTTTCGAAGACTTTGCAGCCTTCATGGTCACAGAGGGACTGAGGTGTTGTATAAATAAATAGTTTTTATTTCAATGTAGACATTCGCGTAAACATAAGAAATCATTAAGTAATTCCGCGTTATACAATTTCTCAATTCATTAAATCAAATTTACAAATTAATGATGGTTCCTGAGATAGATAAAACAACAATAATAAATTTTACCACTGGTTGATCAGCCACGTAGCCGCAACTAAGGCGCTGTAGTTTTTGTGTTATATGAAGCGGCATTGGGCTGCCAGCGATTAAGATTTCTTCGACAAGATGCCGACATTTTGACAATAATGTACAGGTACCTATACTGTAATCTATGATACACTTTCGACCACTAGATACTGTAACAGTTTAAAAATATTTATTTACAACAATAAATTTTTTTATCAAATAACAGTTTAGTGACATGTTCACCTCTTAACCCTCGTATTGATTACGCGCGTCAGATGTCCAAACATCGGCTTGCCCGACAGCCGCGCGTAGTGGCTATTAGGGTTCCTCAGGAGCCAATTCAAACGGTGCCGCGCTGGAACACCGAGCCACTTTTCTTCGGATTTAAGCAACGCGGTAATGGGGGTCGAATAACTAATCAAAACCTATTATTGATTACTGGTTTAAATTATTTAATTAGTTAAATGTTGGCATACCTAGTAACACATCTACCAAAATAAACATATATGTTATTGTTAGGTTATTGCGTAACTTATAGGTACTACAAAAATATTATTATGTATTTCAATTAACTCAGTAATATAATGACATACTGTTAAAGTAAGTAATCATAATTAATATAGACGGAAAATATAATTAAATTAAATTATTTATATGTTAAATTTATAATTTATTAAACTTAGTATTTTAAATAATTTAAAATATTTTTTTACTTACAATTCGTTTGCAGTAGCGTCAGTAAGCAAAAAAAAAAACATTTTAATTTACACATGTTATAGCACTAGTCACTACTGACACCGCCACAAAAATACGCCTAAATCAATTACGTAATTCATTAATAAACTATTTAAAAGCAATAAATATAATCGAAATGCTTTACTGCACTTTAAGTGATTTTACGTATAGTCTTGTTACTACTCAATGATATTCGAAATAAAGTGATAAAAACATTTCAAAACAGAATTAACAAAAATCACGAGAACTAAGTATACTTATGTGTAGAAACAATTTTTTTTTTTTACATTAGGTGCCTATAAAATAGTTTAAAAATACGTAAATCTCTATATGCTATCATTTTTTCACGTAAAACCTTTTATACTTGTATACACTACGTTGTATATTATCGACAATAATCGGAATTGCCACATTTTTTTCCTGGTGTGAAATTATGTTGTAAAATATAGATTAAGTATATTTCACTATTTTATTAATGAGCCATTTTCTTGTTGGGTATCTTAAAGTTTCCCACATCAATACCTACTTTTTGTTACATCATACAACACGAATGCATGTGCTGTGATTAATTCACTGTATAATATTGTGTAATAGACTTGAAATAATATGGGTATCTTGAACTTGCAGTTTTGATCTACAAACTTTCACAAACAGATTTTCTACAATATTTTTTTTAACTGTTGTCTTATCTCATATTATCAATCCTTTATATATTTTTATATTCATTCACGATATATATTGATGAGAGAGAAATGGAACTTATGATACATACCAGGAAGCAATTACATTAGTATGATAAATGAAAACAACTTAACGCCTAAATAAAGCCTGTGTGTAGTAGGTATCTAGAATTTCCCCGTACAAATATTAACGATTAATCAACTCACATGTATGAGTAATACTATGAGTATCCCTTCTCGCCATCGTAGTCGCGTGTTCATAAAAAATACACATCCTTATCCGTCTCCGTTGTCTCTAAATTAATAAAAATGGTACTAGAAAAACAAAAGATATATAAATAGTAAATAAATTTATTGTAAAAACCCAAGTAAATGGTGTTATTTGCAGGGGTATTGTAAACTAGGCTCGGCCTATAGCTACTTATGCAATGTAACTATAACACTTTGTAATTAAATAATATCTAAATTACTTATGTTCTTCATATAATGTTCATAATCAT
>NC_051127.1:11749802-11777040 GCF_014839805.1 Manduca sexta
TCACTGTAAGGGTCCCTAACGCCATCTATACGCCCGCGTCATTTGTACGACGCCAACGCCATCTAGTTAAAAAAACTGATAAAAAATGAAATACTTCCCACGGAAACAAATACCGAAATAAAAAATAGCCTAAGCTAATTATCAAGATAAACCGGTACTTACTAAAGCGTCGTTAAGTGCGTCTACGAACTGTTCTTCGGGTAATTTTAGAAGTTCTTTAGCGTTTTCTTCCCAAGTCGACCAGACCAAGGAACTACGTTTTGAATCTAAGGGTAAGAGAGCCACTGGTCCTGTCGGCAACCATCGCTGCCACGCTGTCGTGTTTTCTGTTTCCTGTAAAGACGTTATAGAGCGATATTATTTATAATATTTTATTAACGTAAATGAAAACTTATAAAAATTAAGTAAATTATTCTAGAAACTAAACGGTAGACTTATGATATTGTATTAAAAACAGAGCTAAATAGCATGACCTCGCCACATGTAGAATTTTATGGAAGGAAAAAGAGAAGACCTTCACCCAAACGGGATACACATTACAGGAACTTATACTAAAACTAGATTAGAAATTTAAAGGAGTAACAAACATTTGAAATGTAAATAATATTGATGAAAAATAAAAGTCTTAATAAAAAAATTATATATTATTCTTCGATCTCTGGTGAAAGTTTTGACTAACATTTATGTTCATAATAGTTTAATACATGTAGAATTAAAAAATCTTGATACATTCACCGCATTCTAAATAATAAAACTTTCCATACGAGTTGCGACCTTGATTCCTCCGGTAGGAACCGCAAGGCTAGTTGTAACTGTTGAAGGCGGGCAAATATAAACCAGCTGTATGATTTGATTGATGTTCTATAGATATTACCTCGGCCAAGTGGAGGGTGGCCACAACGCCCATTTGTTTGTAGTTCCACGAGACGTATTGTACTCCCATTGCTCGCCGTACGGCCGAATTAGCACCATCAGCGCCTATCTATAACAGACAGATACATTAAATACCATACCTACATACATAAGGCAGAAAAATATCTTTGGGTAACCCGACTTTTAAATAGCTTTAAAAAAATAATATTTGAAAAAGAGTATGCAAGGATTTTGAATATGAACGTCTATGTTTACTTCAGGACTGTTATAGTTAAGAAGAGGTAAAAAACGCCTAACTAAAAAAAAGGGTACGGAAGTATTTTTTAACTTGGCACGGCAATATAACGTATTGGATATAAAGAATTAGTCCAAATAAATTTCGGGCCATGAGACGAATTAATGTACACCCATCGGCGAATTGTGATTTCTTGATTCTATGTATACATTAGCCTATACCTTTGAATGTTTTGATTTTTTTGGGATTTAGTTTGTAATTGCTTAAAGAATAAAGTTAAGTACAGAGCAAAATTAGTATTGTTTCTTTTTCTATCTGCAAAGGTAAAAATACAGTATAATTAAAACTGTATTTGTACCTTTGCAGATAGAAAAATAAGTTAGTTATAACTTTAACTTTTTTTTCTGGCCAAGTGCCTGCACTGCTTCTACTAGTAAGCGCTATGCCGTCGAGATAAAGTGTCGAATAGCAACTTCAGACTGTTGAACACGCTAAAAGAAGCGACACCCCTTCGAACTGTAGCGAATCCAAGTTATTCGACGTGTCTGTATCATTCACTATGCGGATTGCCCGCCGCTGCAATCCATCCAAAGAATCGAGCAAGTATTGGGCGGATCGATATAGTCGACCGAGCGTGGAAAATAAACGCACCTTGTTCAGGATTCCAACCCTGCGGTTGTGGCAGATATTGCCTTCGATGTGATTTGATACAACCAGGCTCTTGGAATCTTATCCGGTTGACCCCAATAACTAGATCCTCGCACACCCTTACAATGTTCACTTGTGAACCAGGGAGTTCATAATAGTAGGTATCGTCCATAAATCGTGCTGTCATCTGTATAACAATGAATGTTGCCAAGCCATAACATATCATTGATATGCACAAGAAACAAAGTAGTCGACGGCACGGAGCCCTGGAGACCTCTGACATTTACCGGAATGAGTTGAGTTGAGTATCGTATGCCGGAAGCGCGGAAAGGAGACAAAGATGCGAGATCCTATCAAAAACCTTGACTATATCGAGGTTCACAGGTATAGCCTCGCCAAGCGTGTAAAATATTTAATAGCTTCATATTTCGTCATCATGAAGCATTAGCAGATTGATTTAGATTTGATGATTTATAGTTATTCTTTTCTAATATATCTATACACTACTAAACGGTTTTTATACCAACGCCACAGTCAAAAATCGAAACCCATACGTTATTCGACAGAGATACGAGTGTGTTGTTATAAGTGCGGCTAATAGTAATATATCTGAATTGAAACGTTACAATGTCTTAAAAATAGCTCTCTGTTTCTTTTGAACATTTTCACACCAAACAGATGGTATGATTGCGGTGTAATTATTGGTTCTGGAGTTTATTTGTAGTATGTGTAAGCAGGCAGTAATGCCGGTGCAACGGTTGAGCGTCGCGTCGAACTCCAGTGCAAAATCTTAAATAAACCTAATTTTTAATACGTCCGAAGCGGTAGTAAAAGTGTAGACGTTTTCAAGGCGTGCTTCAAATGTTTACTAGGAATCAGTGCTATTATTACCTTTTATTTTGGCGAAGCAACTAAATTCCAGAAAATAAACACAGGAAAGATGTTAATTGCAACGTAGAAGCAGTTAAAAAAAAGTTTTATACAGATTTCGCAAAATAATTGTAAGTAGAAAATAAGAAAAAAATGTTATTAAACAAAAAAAAATATAATTATTATTGTTCTTTCACAATAGCAACGAAAACTAGTCACGCCCATATAAAATTAAAATGGAGAATTTAAAAACGTCAAAATTAAAGTACGTGTTATGTCGACATTTTTATGTAATAATTAACTTTCTTACTAATAACAAATTTCGGAATGAATTAAGTAATATATAGAATAGTAGACCAATTGTGATATAAAATAATTTATGTTTTTACGGTTAGCTTGGTTAGTTACAGTGTTACGCAATGCAGTCGTATTCCGTATTTCGTATAAACCCTTAGAAAATATTCAACCGATTTTCAAGATTGATATTATTTTTTAATTGCCTCACACATATTTATGATCATGAGAAGAATTCTTTTAATCTTCATAAATAGCAGTACATTTACCGCGAAATTGGGACGCGACGAGAGCAAAATGAGGTCGACTGAAATAATCAATTTTGAATCATAACATTTAACGGTTTGAGTGAAATGTTTACGTATAAACCTATTACTGTTGACGAAATAGTTCCCAGATTCGTAAATATTGTGTTAATTATAATAATTATATTTATTATTAAAGATTTAGTAACAAGAGTTTAAAACAACCTGCCGCGACTGATGCAAACAATTAGTCCATTGAAAAGTTACATTTGGGGTTGCGTTTTTTAGAGGACGCAATTTTATTTTTTAGAAGTGTAGGGGGGGTCAGTGTAAAGCTACAGCCAAGTTTGTGGGGTCGCCACCCTTGTCCCACGGCCGCCGTCTTGGGTTGAAATGGTTTTACGATGTATCTCTTAAACTATTTATCTGACAAAAAAATTATAAACATTTTTGTTGCAAATTAAATTCTCTACAACTTTGGTCCAGTAACTTTTGTCGTAGAACTATAAATAAAAAGTTATAAGCAAAAATGTTAAGCAATTGCTTCATCTGTCCCAAAGCGATTCAGGATCAAGTAATTCGCGTACAAGCCGACAACCGCGGGTTTGTGTTGTACGTATTATGAACCTTATAAACACACGTTCTGATGACGTTGCAATGGACATTGCTTAACATTGAATTTTTAACATTTTCGCTTATAACTTTTTTATTTATAGTTCTACGACAAAAGTTACTAGACCAAAGTTGTAGAGAATTTAATTTGCAACAAAAATGTTTATAATTTTTTTGTCAGATAAATAGTTTAAGAGATACATCGTAAAACCATTTCAAACCAAGATGGCGGCCGTGGGACAAGGGTGGCGACCCCACAAACTTGGTTTTAGCTTAACACTGACCCCCCCTCCACTTCTAAAAAATAAAATTGCGTCCTCTAAAAAACGCAAGGTAAGGCCTAAAAAATGTAACATTTCAATGGACTAAATGGAATATCAAAAAATTGCAACAAGCGCCGAAAGGACATGTCGTAAGTGATATATTTGTATGTGGAGTAAATGAAATGCAAGTGATGTTTAATGAAACTACAAAAGACAACATCCAAGTGGTAAGTGTAACGTTCCATTTGATTATAAAAAAATAAAATGCCTAGTATTTTTATTTTTTTTTTATTTTATTTCCTTTTAAGTACTAAAGAAATAGAACTATTTTAACATTTGAGTTTTTAATATCTTCGACGAACAAGATTATGAATGTTTTTTTTGGATCAAATACTCATATAGGCTAGAGTTTAGACTAGCGAATATTGTCTATATATAACGATAACCAACATCAACAGCTTTTCGATACGTGATCTCCAAAGCTGTACTCAGTATTGTCGTTTAAATCATTACCTAGATTTCTTCCAACAAAATAAACGCGTGTTGTTTTGTTTAACTTCTTGTTTCGTAAAATTATATTGCAAGAAATTTTACATATAAAATAACATTTTGACGTAAATCAATAATTATGACTCAAAACTGCATATAAAATGAGATCTGTTGAAAATGTTTCAAGGAAAAATTTCACGTGAAATCGGTCAGACGGACGTGTGTCTAAACAAAAAGCGAAAATAGAATATAAACCGCGGTGTAAACTGTACATAACACTGAAAACCATATTTTTTAAAGAGATACTTATGCTTTTATTATGTATATTTGGAGTCTTTAGAATTTTCTACATATAAGTTTTCTTTTTTAAGAGTTTTAAATTACATATTACTCTAATTTGAATCTAAAAAACATTTCCTGATGTTAATAAATGGAATTATTTATTTTTATTCAACGATTATGATAATACCGTGACAACTTCTTTTTATACATAACTTGCATATCTATCCCTAAAAATAACGAATCTCAGTAATTTTGATATTTCGCAGTGTGTTAATATTTGTGAATGCGCCTAGAACCCAAACAAAATAATGCAGTCGGAGTTCCCGCTAGAAACTGTGATTTTTTATATTTTGTAAGTGCAGGAAAGGGTCACTCGATGTTATCTAGATAAGTCAAGGCTACTGTTACTGATCAATTACAAAAAAATAATAATAATAGACCCTTAAGGAAAAGGAATAGAGATGCTCTGGTGAAGGGAATAGAGGTCGTTTGGCTTTCCGGATATCATCTCACTTGCCATGTCAAGCGCAACAGCAAGCTGTAATTTCACATCGGTTTTCTGTGAGACAGTGGGTACTACCCTGGCCGATCCGGTCCATTTATGCAGTAAGCAATTGTATTCTACCACTTTGAAATACGTTGACATTTCTATATGCGCCCGATTTGGTTTCTACTACATTTGATACATATGGAAAATATCGAACTCATCTTCTATCATGTCTTTTTCTTCTTCTAACTATCCTTATCGCAGTATGCAAATAGGTGGAACACCCTTTTACCATTACAGAAACTATTTGACTTAGTTTTTGCAACTGAACTGACAGCATTGGCGCATGTCAATTGCACCGGCCCTACCGAACTTTTACTTCTTTCTTTTTTTTACACATTTAAATCATTAACATTTTGTGGCTCTACATCGTTCATAACGTGCTAATATTGGATGTTTGATTCAATTGTTTGCATCGTTATTTCGCACAGCGTATGGTTTCGGTCACTTTACGGCATGTCGAATTTAGTAACACCTTAAAATGTGGGTGCACACTGTACAGATTGTATTAGAATTGAATGCGTTATCTGGTAACCAAGACAAAGAAGACATTAACTAAAGAGTAAACAATCCAAGTAATAAATCTGGTATTGTTATGTTTACGCTAAATACACGGTTGTTGAAACCGAAAGCACGTCTTACACGCCCGACGTTAATCATTCAACACTTTATCGTTGTACATTGTGAGAATTTCTCCAGAATTGTGCACGGTCGTAAATTCTACAGTTTATAAATATACAATTTCTGAGTTTGTTCCAAGGGCTATATAATTAATTAATAATATTTTGTCAAACCACCGTGCGTCTTGCCAAAGGGATTAACGAAAATATATTTTTACGAAATTTAAAAGTTACAACGAAATGAAACGGCGTTAAGAAATTTGAAATATAATATCACTCTGATAGAATAAAGTAATTTGTTGGTATCTGAGTAGGTACATATTTTTTCTTTGGAATTTAGAGCAGATTGGTTCTGTTTATAATTATACATTCAGAGGTTAGTGTTGGTTTGATTCATATTGAACGGGGTCTGAGACGTCGACGAATGAGACCGGTACAGTTTATTTAATATGACCGTGTGTGGGAGTCTAGAGCGCGATCCAACATTTTATATAAATAATATTTTGATCTGCGTAATTTAATATAACCAATAAAACCATTGTCGAAATATTTTTACAAAATTGGACACATAAAACATACAATGATATTGACTATTGACGAGCAGTAAACTTTTTATAGCACAATGAAATCTTTTATTATCCCAAATAGTGATTATCCATCGGCGGGGATGACATGCGCGTGAGTTGAGTGCTTTCAGTTTTCAGTGAAGCGCTAGCACACGCTATGATACGCACACACGCGCAGCGTTCCCGCAATGTTTCTCACGGCGACGTGCCCAAAAATGAAAAAAAGAAAAAGGTGCTGCTTGTGATAGTCTTATTGTAAAAAATAAAGTATTTATGTTCGGATAAAAATATACGGACTATAATAAAATTTTAGAACGTAGGAAATTCCAAACAAATTGTTTGTTAACAATGGAATAAATTATGGATCGATGCGTAGGTGTACCGGGAAGGCAGTGCGCGATGGTATGCCGGCATAAGTGAGCTGGCCGAGGACGCGGAAGACGACGCCGAGGCTGGCTACATATCCAGCGACGAGTCCGCGCATGGAGTCGATCTCGCAGAACGGCTGAGGGTTAAACCTTCTAAAGACATATGGGAACTAGGTAACTTACCCCTAGTTTTTATTTTAATTTATGTGATTATTTACTTTTGTTTATGACATTTTAGAATAAAAATATCAAATTACTGATAGTTAATATTAAACTCCTCTTTGATACAGAATTCTGCATAAACAGTTAATTTAAAGTTACGAAAACCAATCAATACATATCCACCAATAACCTAGTTTAGTTACAACTAGTCAACTGCAAAAAAAAAAACATGTTTCACTGCGAGATTGCTAATAATAATAGAAGACAAAAATATAATTGCCTATACAATTAGTACTATACAATGTTGCTGAAACGCAAACTTCCAAAATAAATTTTAATTTTTATTATGTTATCCGACTAAACTGTGATGTATATTTACTTAACCCAATCATAATAATTAAAGTAGATGAATTACCTTTGTAGTTGCGTTATTATGAGAACAGTGCAAAAGTATCTATGCTACTGCTATATGTTTGCTAAAAGCGTGATACTTTGGAATTTAAAAAATTCTTTTCTCAACAGACGAGATACAATACACATTACGTCAGCTGCCGCATTTTGAAGAAATATTATCGCTGATGGATACCGGCCATTACGACGAGGTTATATCATACGCTACCAATACTAATGGAGGGGTCGGTTTGCGATCGGCAGCGTTGTGGGCTTGCTGGCTCGGCAGGAGCACGCTGCTGACTAAGTTATTGAAACTGGGAATTGATCCTGATGAGACTGATGATGCTGGCAGGTATATTGAGTTGTCTTTAAAAAACTTTACAACGCAGGTTATATGCGACAACCAATATTATGTTCATGTGAAGTAGTGTGAATATGTCACTTTTTATAATCTTTGCGCTTTGCTGTGGTTTCTTCTACAGATCGTTATGTATCATTGAGAAACAAACTAAACGGTAGTTTACTATCTTTTCGAAATCTTACTTACATACATACATAACATCACGCATTTTATCCCCGAAGGGGTATGCAGAGACGCAACTAGAGCACCCACTTTTCGCCAAGTATGTTCCGTCCCATGATGTGATAGGGGGCGAGCCTATCGCCATATCGGGCACAAATTCCCGACTCCGGGCTGATACTGAGCAGAAAAACCCAAATATCACTTTGCCCGACCCGGGATTCGAACCCAGGACCTCAGAGCGCTATTGTACCGGACATGCAATACAACTACGCCACCGAGGCAGTCAGGCA
Organism: Manduca sexta; assembly: GCF_014839805.1. NCBI lineage: Eukaryota > Metazoa > Arthropoda > Insecta > Lepidoptera > Sphingidae > Manduca > Manduca sexta. The sequence continues at coordinate 11,758,083 of NC_051127.1, forward strand.
GAAATCTTACTTATACTATTTTATTTGGAATTCCGAAGTCATTCCGAATGGCTAGAGTTTACACAACTTTGAATGTGTTTTGTCAATCAAAACAAACATGGAAAAAATAACACGCTTACGAATGTAAATAAACAAATTGCAGAACGTGTCTACATTTGAGTTGCTTAGTGGGCAGCGAAGTATGCGCTAAAGTGTTACTCGACCATGGAGCGCACCCGAACAGATGGGATTCTTCTACTGACACAAAAGCGACGCCGCTTCACTGTGCAGCCAGCGCAAAGAGCTTGGCTTGCGTAAAGGTAAACAATCAGCTTTCAAACATAATCGGCGATGTACAAATTTGACAGTGATATATTCATCGATATATTATATTCCGCAGGTGTTAATCGCTCATGGTGCTGACGTAAACGCCGGTTTAAGCGATCGTTCTCCCTTGCACTATGCAGTACTCAGTGACGCACCGGAAGTAGTGAAGGAATTGTTGGAAGCAGGCGCATGCCCTGATACACCGCAGGTGGCTTTTGTTGCTGTTCGCTTTGTTAATATAAAACAGACACATAAACAATACATGCTTTTGTTTATAAATGGAGATTTGCTTAATAAGTTTAACAAAGATGATGATTTTGTTGTAGGTATTCACTGAAACCCCTTTGCATGTAGCAGCATCCCTTGGATCTGCTTCATGTACCAAGTTATTGTTAGACGCTGGCGCAGATGTCCGCGCAGCAGTGGGTCCTGGCCGTTCGACTGCTCTGCATTTGGCGGCGGAAGATGGACATGCAGAATGCGCCCGTTTGCTACTTGAACATGGAGCTCATATAGACTGGCCAAATTTTAGAGGACAAACACCTCTTCATTTAGGTAACTACAATAATTTTGAGTCGATTTTATATGATAAGAAATTTATATTTTTCAAAAATAATAACATTTATTTCTTTGTTTTCTTACAGCGACTTTGGCACAATCGTTGGAAGTGGTGGAAATGCTAGTAAGCAAATGTGCTAATGTAAGAGCACGAGATGCAGACGGACGTACTCCTTTACACGGGGCAATAGTGAGGGGAGCTAGAGCATGCGACGTGGCACGATTACTGCTGTCTGCAGGCGCAGATCCTAATGCTCCAGACAATTTTGGATATACTCCGCTTCACATAGCGGCTCTTAATGAATTTTCTGCTTGCGTGTTGCTACTGTTAGGTACGATTATGAAGGTTACAAACCAAACCAAATATACAGGACGGTAAAAGTATTACCACCAGCTGTTCATTTCTATAATAATGATGTAAAACTACGTCGCATGTTCAGTTCAATCAAAGACGCCAAAATCTTTTAAAATTCATCCTTAATTTGGTATAATACTGCTTTATACGTTTTTTAGCGTTTTACTTTGTCCGCATATGCATTTAAAATTTTATATAAAGAAGATATGTTTAGTCTTGCAAATATTCCAGCTATACTTTGACTCATTAAGACCATAATATAAACTTGTATTTCTAGATTATGGCGGCGATGTGACTCTTCGGACTAACGGTGGTGTGTCAGCGCTATCGTTCATAGTCCGAAGGGTTCCCGATGTGATTCCTCGATATTTGTGCAAGTTCGATGATGCAGTGCATGTCAGCGAACATGAACTGGGCGATGTCGACTGCGAGCTAACGATCGACTTTCGACCACTAGTCCCGTGTTTAACGAGGGGAGAAGCTGAATTGCTCCTGGCTTTTGTGGAAGTAAGTGACTTGGGGATATTCTGATCACGCAGTAAAATAGTTGTTTCAAAATAACTATCAAATCCAAACTAAAACTATTTCACAGACAAACAATTTTGACAAATTACAAAATGTCACATAGGGCTGAATTGTTGTGTGTTAGGAAATATTGTCAGGCTTACCAATAATTTGGAAGCAAGGGTTTTACCCCGGGATCCGAATTCACCCCAACGCACGATATATGCTATTAATCTTTAAGCAAATAAGAATGAAGAGACAATGTCACATTTTATATCACTTCGATTTTACAGGTGGGTCGAAAAGATGTTCTCAAGCATCCTGTAGCAGAAACTTTCCTTTTCCTAAAATGGCGGCGAATACGAAAATTTTTCGTCTTGAGTTTCATTTACCACGCTTTATTTATAACTCTGTATAGTCTTTATATTTTACGTAAGTGTGTATTGAGTAAAACTTATATTTATTTGCTATAATAAATGCGATAAACAAATTGGAAATGTCTGTTTCAGAAATATTCCTATGCGAGGATGTCACTTGTAATGTGCCTTCGTATTTAAGACCGATGCAATATCTTATTTTACTCCTGAACCTTTGCTTTATGTTGAAGGAAGTGTTTCAAGCGTGCCAAGATTGGTCCGCATATATTCGACAATGGGAAAATTGGTTACAATGTTTTATTATTATAGGAGTGTTTTTGTGTACAGTGAGTAATTTTACGACTGGGAAAGTTCTAGAATTAACCAATGAGATTTTTTAAATTAAAGGTAAATATTATTTATTTCAGATACCTTACTGGGATATTGATAACGGCGTAATAAGGACCGATACGACAGACTGGCAGCACGATGTGGCAGCTATAACAATATTTTTCTGTTGGTTAGAGTTAATGATGATTATTGGCCGATTCCCAACGTTTGGACTTTACGTTCAAATGTTTACTACAGGTTGAGTAAACATGACTCCATTACTTTAATAACATTACAATTATTTTATTTTTAATTTTCTTTTCAGTGACTGTCAATTTTGCAACATTCCTCTTAGCGTACAGTTGCCTCCTCATCGCTTTTGGTTTAGCATTCAGCATCCTATTCAGCAATTACCCGGCGTTCCATTTGCCCGCTGGACTAGTGAAGACGGTAATCATGATGTCTGGAGAGCTCGAATACGAGGATATATTCTACAGTAACAGTAGCAGCTCACAGATACAATATCCCCTCACGGCGCATGGGATGTTCTTGATTTTCGTGGTGTTAGTCACTGTTATATTGACAAACTTGCTGGTTGGTTTAGCTGTAAGCGATATTCAGGTACGATTTTTTTAAATTATTTCATAAGTTTACGTCAAAAATAATATAATTTGTCTAGATCTTACATAGTAATTTTAATGACATGCTTAAATAAATTAATAATATCCCTGGATCGCCGGCAGAATTCGCTTCACTATTACCTATTATTCCTGCTTTTAACTTCCAGGCCTTACAAGAAAGTGCAGGACTGGATCGCCTGGTGCGACAAACAGAACTAATAGCACATCTTGAAGGAATGCTGTTTAGTTCATTGCTGTCATGTGCCCCGAAACAGTTGCTTGCCGTTCTTCGTTGGGGAGCTCTACTGACTGCCTCACAAATGCGCACGCTTAATATTCGTCCCAATGATCCCAGAGAAAGCAGGGTAAAAATTTCTTTATCTTTTCCTTTCAAGAAAAATATAAATGAAATTTGTTTATTTATTTTTTATTATATTTCTCTTACTTTTTTATCGAAGATAGGTTATCTATAAAATAGACATCAAATTCTGTAACTGCGACCTAACATTTATTAGAATTTAGTGTGATTCATTCATTGTTGGTTCAACTGATTTTTAATAATTGATTTATTTAAGATCGTTCTTGTATAAAGCAACCTAGATATTGTGTTATTTTTATCATTAATTATCTGAATAGTTAACAAATTAACGTATTGTGTTATTGTAGATGAAAGTGCGTCATTATAATGAGTTACGAATTATGCTCATACCAGACTTGTTCTCAAATTATTTCAGATACCAAAGGAACTGATATCGTCAATATATAAAATGGTGGCGAGTCGAAAAGATACAAAAAGAAGTATAAGAAAAAATAACAATTACGAATTCAGACTGATGAAATGTAAAGACGAAGAAGATAAAGAGCAAAAGCAGGATGTTGTTAAGAGGAAGAGTAATTTGTATGACAGATATTCAGTTGAAAGTCAGAATGTAGAGAGAAGAAAGAGAACCACGTCAGGTTCTAATGCTGACAAGAATCGACCGCCATCATTAACAATTAATGCTATACAAGAAATATGTATGGTTGACATAAAAACACAACTGCTAGAACTAACGAAGAAAGTCAATAAGCTTGTAGAGATAACAGACGCGAGACTTAACCAGATCGAAAGTAAACTAGATGTACAACCACCATAATTTTTTGTTGAAATATGCAAGTAAATTTGTAAAAGAATAAAATCTTCTATTTCTTCTTTATATTTACTTATTTTTCAACAATTCTGTCTACCACCATTGATTGCTGGATGTAGACCTTGCCAAGTGTAAATCCAATGTTCTATCTGGCAACATTATTTAAACTATTGGTCCAATGAAAGCAATGACAGAAAATATGATAATTTTTTTTTACTCTATATAAAATTGATGTACCTGACCTACAATTTTAGTGATCACGGATGGAGGCAAGGTTGCTTATTGATCACAATAATATTTGGAGTACACTGTACTTATTATCAGAACTAATATAGTCATTTTACCATGCCAGGACAAAGAAATATACATTATAATATATTACAACTTACCAGTAATTGACATGAGTATGCATCACCATTCGCCAACTTCACCAAGCTCTTTAGTTCTCTGTCTGTACTAGTTGGTAGTTTATAGCTGTCTATCTTGGCTCCATATACTATGTCAAGGTTTTTATTATTCGTTTTGTTTAACTCTGTGTTGACAGCATGTAGTAAAACATCATTTTCAACTATGTATGCTACATCATCATCTAGGATTTCAGAACTGCTGAAGGATATCATTGCATCAGAGCAAGCATCCCACACCTAAAATACAAAAGAAGCTTATTATATTTTTTGCTCATTTGCTGTTAATACAAATCAATCAAATCTAGGCTATGAAGAGGCAAATGATATTATAAAAAACCGCGAGAAAAACCGAAAAAGTTTTATTTCAGTCAGAAATATACTCACACATCTGCCATATTCGCAATAAATAACAAAATTAACAAAAACAAACGTAACTACAGGGTTTTGGTGGAAATATTCATCATTGGTTAATGGATTACTTATTTCACTATGTGTATTCCGTCCTATGATGTGTTAGAGGGCAAGCCTATCGTCATATTACGCACGAATTCTAGACTCCATACTGATATTGAGTAGAAAAACCCAATATCACTTTGTGCAACCCAAGGATCGAACCCAAGATCTCAGCACTGCAGTTGTATTGTAATGTAACTTTGCCACCGAGGAATTACACATACATGACTGACTAATCTTGGCAAAGCAGCCTAACAAACAGTTATTTTTATATTCCAATGTTCACATCAATATGTTTGAACTGGATAATAGTTCAGCTGCATTTACAAAACATAGTTATTTCGCTAGTCATCATTGTCTATTTTGTTACAATTTATACTGTTTGAGTAAGTATTTTTATTACCTGCATGTGTCTTACTGGTTGAAGTCGCATATTTTCCACATGCTGCCACACATTGATAGAGGACATAAGCAATTTTGTATTTTGACTCAAAGCAACCACCCTGTTGCTGTATTCAGGCTTCAATTCAAATTTCTTGTCTGGACTACCTTCTAATAGTAATACTTTCAAGCTTGATAGTAAAGGGTTTTTTGCTGGAAATAAAATATTTTCTATTAGAGATAAAAAGATAGTGACTGTGCAGTATTTAGTCTGTCCAGTTATGTATTTTCTTAAAAAAACTAGTTTTCTTTGGTCTACTCAGCATTCTTCGAGACCTTTATGGAAATTTAAATCATATTTTATATTAAACCATCAATATAATACGTACTATGTACTAGATTTGGCGTTTCAAACATTCACTGTGTTTGACTGATTAGAACTGATATCCATTCAAACTAACTTTATTATGGTCTATATTCACAGCTTGTGGTTATGTAAGTTGCGCTCATAATATAAGAACTCGAATTGAAAAGATAGTTTACATGGATGTTTGTGTCTATAGAATATACATCAATGTATTAAACTCAACAATTTATATGCTATTTCTAATTATGCTAAATATTATTGATAGCAGTACTATGAAAAAATAATACCACTTAGTAAATGATAAACATGAATGTAGTCAGAAAATTAATTAAAAACAAAACAGTATGTTTCAGAAAGACTATTATGTTAAGGGCTAACCTTTTCTTGTGCAATCAACCCTAATACCAAACTATATTATATTTTGTAAGCTGCTGATTTGAAGCATTTACGCAACAAAAATCCTGATTACTTTGTATTTTTGTTTTACATTTTTATTGGATATACCGGAATACTGATGTTTAGTTTTTTTTAGGAAAATATACTAACCCATAGCACATGCTAAGGTACAGCCGACCATTCCACCTCCTGCGATTATCACGTCGTAATTTCCTTTATATTTTTCATCTCCCACGGTGCTCAATAATCTAATGTTTAGAAGTTTCCTTGTGTTGTTTAAGTTTTTTAGTAAAAATTTCTGAGTATTTAAAATCATTTTTAAAACTACACTAAGATGTACTGACTTCTTGAACGGGATAAATATATAAACAAATACCTCTTAGGTTTTTTATAACTTTTCGATTAAATATTTGTGTAACTATTTTTGGTTAATTTTTTACAATGGAGAAGTCAAGTCAAAATAAACTTGTCAATCTCTGTTGTCAATTTGCGCATTGAGTAATGACTAATGACAACGGACAGCTGATATTATCAAACAATAGTGGTGTAGAGCTAATTCTAAATAATTAATCGATTATAAAATAATACGATATTATAAATTTGATTGTATACAATTTTAAAATGTCGTTTGATATTATTATTAATTCTATTTTTTACTAGCAACAACACGAAAAAGCTGCTTCAGAAACAAAAAATAGGGTAGTTGCTTATGCATATGTATAGATTCTATACGTGCTAGTTAGTAGTCTATGCTAGTTCTGTAATTTTATACTTTAATCTACCTTTAAAAGTAAGAAGGGACTTATCGATCTACTCCGAAGAATACACATATAATTTGAAAAATGCAATAAAATAAAGAAGCAGACGGTCATTTATTTTTTCACAGTGGTTATATTCTCTTTGTTTTTGCATAACAATCTTCTAATGTGCGCTCTATAAGGTCAATTTAATATATTTGTAATATTTGTAAGAGAAATAAATAAATAAATATTATTTATGTCAATAATCGATTACACATCAATAGGTATACCGTACACATATTTTGCTAAATGAGATTTGAATTGGAAATACCATAGGAAAATAAATCAAGTTTTGTGTAGGTGTACAAATTATGTAGGTAGGTAAAATACCTATTCGATTCGATTCGATCAAGTAAATCCATAATATTAGCATAGTACAAAAAGAAGGTACTCTTTGTATTTCTCATTATTAAAAGGTAACTTACTCCACCTATACGACCCAATAAAATCACCTATAAAATCCCGTTATTTCCCATGTACGCAAATTAGCTGGATAAAAAGCCTACTATCCGTGTGACAAATTTCATTCAAATCCATTATCATTGTTCCTAGGTACTTACCTTCTAATTCTGTAAGTAAGTACTTATATTTGAAATCATAGCGCAAGGTATGTGAACCTTGCATGACATTTTGTCTATTTTCCATGGTAACTATTACCACAACAAAGTTTGTGTCCTTTGTTAAATATATCTATTTAATATGGATATTACATGTAGTTCTTATATTTCAAATAATCATGAGCCATAACAATAGCGTCTTTGCTAATTCGTGTCTTAAAGTACCAGTGGATCCAATAAGTAAAATGCCTAAATCAGCTTACGAGAGAACAATAAGACAGACAAATGAGCATAGTTCGATCGATTCGATGTCTACTTGTTCAGTACATGCAGCAGACGTAGAGGCTATTAAACTAAAGGATTTTTATCAAAGTATTCCTGATTATAATGAAATTCATCATTTAAATTCAGAAGAATTTTATTCAACTTTAAAATCTCTGAGAGAAAAAAAGAAGATTATGTTTGGAATAGCTATAGAACACATAGACGACTGTAATGGAACCTTTAATAATATACTCGGAAATGGCTCAGAGAACACAGCTCATTATAAAGTTAATAAATGTAAGGGTATTGTCTCAAAGAGAAAAGGTTCCGTAGAAGGTAATGTACAGAGTGAAGCGAATATGAAAAGGGAAAGTTGTAAAAATAACTTTTCACCTTTGACGAGCAATGTGGGGACATGTTTGAAAAAACCTTCAAGAACAAACGTCCTTGGTAATGGCAAGAGCTCTCCGGATAATCTGAAGTTTCCCTCGTTAAATAGTATTTCAGAAAAAGCAAAGCAGGATCGTCCGAAAAGAAACCATTCTTCGTGTTCAATATCTTGGAATGACGGTAAAATTGAGCCCAGCAATGAAGTCGATAGAAAATTCGATAAGTACTTTAAAGATAAAAAATACCCGGCTCGGTTGAAAGACGATATTTGTGACACAGAATTCAGAACGCGTAGTGTACCTACTAGTCCCATTAAAGTAAGACGGGCTGCATCTCCTACACGAAGACGTAAAAGTATCACTGTACCTAAACCGTTTAAGATGACTGAGAGGTAAAAAAGTACCCTTACCTATTTACACAATATACGTATGCAGTCATACACAAAAAGGCTGAACAACTTCATAACTTGTGTTACTAATATAATTTTATACATTTCTCAAGGGATGAAGAAGACCGCATCGTTAATGAGTTGAGGTGTCTACAAAAATCATTTTCCGAAGACATGCTAAACCTGAAATGTAACAGGAAAAAGTTCAAAGCTCGCCCAGTGCCAATAGAGTCGCGCATCCCCCTTTATGACAAAATATTAGAGGATCAAGCAATGAGGTTTACATTATCTACAATTGGCTGTATGCTTTTTAATTCACATCCTTTTTTTCTGATTTGATTTTTCAATTATTAACTAGAAGTTATTCGCAGAATAAAACACAACTTGAACAAATAAAAAATGACACTCTTACTGTTAAAAAGTTGTTCAATTCTTACTTTTATATTTAGTCACATTATAATCTATTAGCTTATTGAAAAATTTCCTCTGTGCAATAAATAAGTGCATAATAGTTCTTTTTGGAATATATCCAATGAAGCAATAATGTCCCAAGAAAAAAGTAGTGGATGGATCGCATTTTTGGTTTGATAAAATATATATGTATGGGCGATCTTACCCCAACCTTACCTTGCTCTTTTGGCATAAATGGAAGTTAGATAATATGCAACTTATGCATATTAAATTTTTTTTCTCAGCACGTACCTACTTAATGCTTTTCATTTATAGTCATGTATTTTTTTGCTGAACTAAGGTAATTGTAAATTATGATTGTACTTAATTGCGGCACTTGGCAGACAAACGGGACAAAACTAGTGGGTTCGATTCCTGCTTTGGCATGTTTGTGTTATCCACGAGGATAGCCCATTGCTGTGCGAGTCGCTTCTGACTTATGTCACAGTGAAGTGATAAAGTCTGGGTCAAAACTGGGATATCTTACATATAATTTTGCTAGTGTTACTGACTTTCTTGTTGAAATCATGTACTTACAAAAATAACATATTTTGGCTGTCGAATACATATTATGATTATGAACATACCTACTCAATAAAACAAAAACCAATTAAGGTTATAGCTTAAGGTCCATTTTTCATACATTTTGTTTCACCTTTAATCTGGGTAACTAAACAAGTATTGACAAGTAAAGAATTTAAATTCACGTCTAGTTAGTGATTAGTTCTCGCAGTTGAAAGAAAACGTAAAAATAATTAATATGCATGGATATTTCGGCCTTTAAAATTTAATACGACGAAATTTGGACTTTGAAATGGACCTTAAGCTATAACCTTAACAGTAAATTTTTACCTTTTCTAGGAGAGCAATAACCAAAATAAATAGCGAAGCCGAACTACAAGCACAAATGAAACCGTTTAGTTTCACAAAAAGGGAGGAAAAGGGTTTAGGGGGGTTGTGCGACCGAGCTGCTCTCGTGGTGCCCAAAAAGCAAGAAAAAAAGAAAAAGGTTCAGAGCACGACCGGTGCCTAAAAATCTTTTTTCTAACTATATTTATGACAGAATGAAAGAAGATGAATTTTTCAGGTTAGTTCAATTAGGTTATTATTCAAAGCTTTTTTATTATTGAAACCTTTTTTATTATCTTCCTATTTTCCTCTGAGATATCGCTGCCGGTAATACCTGCGTTTCTACTATTTTTACTCACCTCGTAATAATTTGTATTTACTTTGTAGATTTAAAGTAAGGTGTAGTTATTTGTAGCACTAACATTATGCTATAGTTACTGTGTCAATGTAAATTTCCATACAAAATTTGAACAACGAACGTTTAAAGTTTAGTTTAGAACCTTTAAGAAAATTGTTAGTATAGCTCAAAATGTTTGTCCTAGGGATAGGACATACTGTTAAGTTATAGATACTAATATCATTTATGTGAAATTAACTCTAAGTGCTATGCTTCATATAATATAAAAATAATGTCTCAAACCATATTCCACATAGTCGAAGTGGCGTGCATAATGTAGTATTACATAATGGATTATCCCTGTACTAATGAGTACCTATTATGTATTATTAAATATTTATAATATAACGTTGTTATTTACGGTGTTGGAGCAATTAATTTTACCATTTTGGTTTTATCATCGTAGAGCGCGTCATTTACCAACTGGGTATTTTTGTTGAAATTAATATTAAATAATATTGACTTCCTCGGTGGCATAGTCGTATCTAATGCGTATGCGGTGCAAGTACGACAACCGCGGGGAGATCTTGGGTTTGAATCCCGGGTCGGACCAAAAAATGATTGTGACTTGGTTTTCTTATCTTAAATCTTACTCAATCGCAGTTCGCAGTTAGGAAGTTGGCGGTATGATATCCTCAAAGCTCGCAAAGCGTGTATTGCGCTTGATCTCTCTCTGGTCATGTATGACTGCCCTCTCACTGGACTGCGAGAGTAAAGGAACAGGGAGTGGTGCATCTGATTATGGCGCGCACATTTGTGCACTATAATATTATCTCCTGCGTAGTTGGCTAATATCCCTTGGCCGAAACGAGGCTAGGGGGGATTCAATATTTATAATATTTATGTGCAAAATGATGATATATAGAAATTGAATGAATTTTATTAAATTCATAGTTAATTAATAAACAATTGACTACACAGTCACACAGAGGTGCAGCCTCATAAAGATTTCCTGGTTAAAGAACAATTCACTGACTACCTACAGTTTAGCTCTAGGTACGATTAACAATTTTTAAAAATGCATGTTTTAATTATTTATTCAGGTCTATGAACAAACGCATTAGGGCTGAGGAAATGTTGCGTAATGCTCACTACCCAGGCAACATGGCTGCTAGAGATCGGAGTCGCTTGTCAACCCCAGCTGCTCATAGCGATCTTCCGATAGACCCGTCACCAGCTGTGCCATCTATAACATCGTCTGATAGGCAGAGATGTGCCAGTCCTACTAAAGAAAGAAAGAAAAATAAATGCCGAGAGGAGTTTATTACTACAAGTCCACAGCCATTTCGTTTTAACACTGCTGATAGGGCTGCAAAGAAGGTATGTTTCCTTACGACATATTTTTTTACATCAGATACTTAATCATATGGTTTGGTTTGTTGTCTTCCCTTTCCAGTAAATAAAACCTGGCAAGTTAATTATTTTCAGATGGAAAATCTCACAAAGAAAATTTATCAAGAAAGTCGAAGCTCTGAGAGTGTTAGAGACAGTGCCGATTGTGTAGGGGCTCGTGCATACTCAGCTTTAGAATTAAGAGAAAATACTGCTACAGGAAGATCTAACTTAGCAGCATTATTGAGAGCAGAAGCTGTTCGCAGAAAGTTTGAAATGGATGCTGCTAGGCGGTTAGCGGAAAAACGTCGGAGAGCGGAGATGAAGCAACGCGATCACCTTTTACGGTCAAAGCCTGCGTGGCATCTCGTGAAAAACAAGTAAGATTTTTATACGAGTAGGTCAAAGTGACTCCCACTGTATCTGATGGTAATTAGAATCCAGATAAGGGTACCGATGGATGAGAGATGATTATTCCTTGCAAGTCGACAAAAATTACCAGCCTGCTCGAAACCGGGTATGTAGGCTGACTCCTGATCGCGATAAATTTACGTAGGCTGTTATGGCGGGTTTTACGCTAGTGCACGATGGTCGTTATCTGGGTGGACATAAATATAATCCTACCTTTAACACAAACATTAATAACTTCATATTAAGGTATTGTGAATCAGTGGGAAATCCAACCACATGACATATTAAAATATTTGATATTCAGTTTTCTTGGACATTTATTTTGTATTTTGTGAACTACAACGAAATCAATAACGTATCAAATTTTTCTAACTTTATTTTTCCATCAAATAGGGACAATTTAATGGTTCTAAAAATAATTCCTACATATTTGCTGTCTCTTAGATATATCTATGGGTAGCTACAAAATATAATAAAACTTTTGCAACAACTATATTGTGTGTGATCATACTATAATTATATAATAAGATAATCATACATTTTTAAAGTCATGAAGAAGACATCGCAATTCGTCTGCAAACACGGCGCGATGAAGAGAGAATGAGACGCGAAGAATTTTTGCATGAAATGGAACTGATGTATGGCAGAGTGGAGCAACAGCCCATGTTGTTTGAGAGGTACTACGCACCGAGATCTTGCTCAGTCGCGACGGACACCTTGCAACTCTCCCCTAGGAAGGCAAAGAAACGCAGCAAAACCAAATATCACTACAACAGCCCGAATCGGTCGCGTAAAGTCTCTATAAACGATAACGTTGAAAGCTACAGCGATGACGTCACAGAATACTTGAACAGAATCGATCTAGATGATAAATACACAGATTCAGATCTTATTGAGAGTGTCGAAAGGGCTAAATTATGAAATGCAACATGAATAAAGAAGGTTTATTATGGTAGCGTCATAGAGACAAACAAACTAATACTTAAAGTTCCTTTTCCTATAATGAGTCTATTATAAAAATATTGTATCAGGAAATTTTATGTAGCTAATGTCAGTAGTAGGTTTTAAAAGAAACTATGAGGAAAATACATCCTATATTACAGTTAGTAATAACAATTTATTATTGATTATATTGTTTTCAATAATTATAATTCTGTGTTATATAAGACGTACGTAGAGTGTTTATTTCAAAATATCCTCTTGACAAATATTATCATCTATATTCAGCACAGTATTTATAAGTATTTATTTATTTCAATAAACGCGAGTCTTATGATGTTAACTTATGCATGCAAATAGTTTGCATATATATCACATAATGTTATCCAAAATCCACTTGAGGAAGTATGGCACCGAAGAATAGACGCCAGGTTTCCTAATGCCGCACACCATGGGCCCGAAAGATACAACCCCTACTAGAAAGTTCTTAGGTCCTTCTGGTGTATCAAATACCTGCAATAAAAAACTATATTGAAGAAGTGTTTACTAACCTATAATTATTTTCCTGACCTGTATCAATTGTACGCAAACATCAAACCTTTTTTCTTGCATTATTCAGCTTCTATTTGTTTTTTAATTTTTGTGTGTAATTTGTCATGCTTTTTTTGTTTTTGTTTAAGATTTACTAACTTTAATTATTTTGATTGTACTACTACTCAGTCAATGTACTCGTTCCAGTTAATAAATATGAAATTAAGTACTAATAACATTTAAGAGGTTTTTAGTACTTTTATATAACCGATACACTTATAAGTGATAGAAGGACTTATACGTCTAAAACACAAGAGTCGTGACACAGGAATTCAAGGTTTTCTTTGCACCTTTTTTACCGATACTTTATGCTCGGTATTCTTGACGATCTCTCAGTTTGCACAAAGCAATTAATATGTCAACATTAAGAAAAACCCGGTGTCGTGAGTCATTTTAGGAGTCTTATTTCAAGATCTTGTTGCTTTATTGCTCAAACTGAAGGGCGTCCTTAGCGCGATGTAGTGACATGATTAATAAAACACTATATTTCACACTAAATAAGATCAGGGGGCACTACTGTGTCTACGGGGTATATCAGTCTTCTCGCAATTACGGGCGTTCTAATCGAAGGCCAGCTTTGTTGGCTGTATAGATGAATAGGTGATTTTTTGACTCTTATCTATCAAAGCTGTCCTTCGAATAGAGCGCCCGTTAATGCAAAAACGGATTGGCCCCTATAGATGGAATAGGGCCCCTGACCTTAACAGGTTTATTTGAAGCCGTTTGGACTTTGGATTAGCCATGACAGAAGTCAATAAAAAAGTGTTTCGCATTCGTGTAACATTAAGGACCGATCACCAAATGTTTGTACTCCGAGCCTGGTTTGAAAGGAATTTTGATTCTCGAGTTTTATACTTATACATAATGCAGAGAAAAAAATCAATTGTACAAATTTTAATTTTTAATTCAGTACCGCATGCACTATAATAAATACCTAGGTATTTATCTGCTTATAGAGGTTCGTTTAGGTGTTGGATATCAAGTCGGTAGGTAAATCAATTATAATCATCAAGGAGAATTTGAGTACTCCGTTACGCATAATTTATGTTTTTGTTATTTAAGGTTTTACCTTACAATTAAAATATAGATAGTATAAAAACGAAACGGTGTTATATCTACCTACAGGAAAACAGCGGCGCAATATTCACGAATTAAAAGTGGTCATTGCACTTTGACATGTGAAGCGAGAGTTTAAATTCAAAATGTTTTGTAATTTCGGTGGTAGATAGACTTTTATTAGTTTATCAATATATATTTTTATTGTTGAATAAAATTGCTAGTCTGAGCATGATAAATTATTTACTTTTCATAAGCCAATTATTGAGGCATTTGCATGAAATTACGACATATTATAAATGACTCAGAAGGACCGACATTTTGCACTTGGTTATTGTTTTTGAAAGTTTATTGTGTGCGTTTAAGACAATAATTGAACATACAGAAGGAATTGCCGTTTAGTCTTAAAAGTGATTGTGCATCATCAAATTTACATTTAAAATTAGATTAGCAAAGCAAGAATAAATTTTATCTATTAGATTTTGTAGGCAATATCATTGAATAGTCTGTTTTTTAAATCATGGACATAACAGGTCAACTCCAAGATCTAATATACATTATACAATGTAAAGTAAATCTGGGGAGCAATTGATGTCACGCTGCTATTTGGTATTTTAGAGTTTTTGTGTCAACTTGAAGATATAAAACAAGAGTTGATGAATTAAAGCACCAATTTGCCTTAACATTCATTAGTTAGACAACATTAAAGAACCACAACTAAGAAGGCTTACTTTCATGAGAGGTCCGCCGGAGTCTCCGCCGCAGGCATCCTTGTTTACCTGTGCGCCCGCGCATATTTCCGATTTACCTACTCTAAAGCCCTTGCCTAGAGAATCACATGTTTTGCTGATACAACTGGCACCTGCAAATAGCACAAGCATTGTCTAATTTTCTAAATTTAATAAAAATGTTGAAGCTCAATACGCAATATTGTATCATAGGTACGTACTGCAACAACTTGCAGTATCTTCGCTCGTTCCTCTGTTGTCATATTCATTTTGCCCCAACCAGCCACCATCAATAACTCGCCCATTGTCAGACTTGCCATCTGATCATCTTCTCGGGGCAAACATATCGGTGCCACGTAATCTTTAAAAATATTTCGATTTTTATTTTACATATTTGTATTTTTTAGACTTGTTTTGGTTGGTGTCCATGAATGCAAATATTATTGTGCTATAATGCCTTGTGAAATATTAAACATCTACGCTTTATCACCACGAGTTTAATTTAGCGTCAGCTTAATCTGTGATTTCGGTACTCAGGTAAGATTGATGTAAAGTCGATCATACTATGCACGGGGATTGAAAATTGAGATCAGAAAACATTGGCAAAATCTCGATTCAATGTTTTGGATTAAATAAATGCCGGTTGAACGTCTAACGGGCTTATGATTTATGTTAAGACAATCAAGGCTGCGTCTTAATCCATGAGAATGCATCATCATCATCGTCAGCCGCATAAAGTCCACTGCTGAACATAGGCCTTCCCTAAAGTTTTCCAGACGGACCTGTCGAAAGCGGCCTGCATCCAACGTGTTCCTACGACCTTTATCAACTCGCTGTCCACCTTGCAGGTGGACGTCCAACGCTGTGCTTGCCGCTTGAGAATGTATGCTGCTTGTTAATTGTTCATTATATTTTCTTACTTATTTTTTATTTACGAACCTATGTTAACAATCCACCGCAATAGGTACATATTTAATTCTTACGTATGTACCTTCCAAATAAAAATGGTTTTGTTTACATCTACGCTATGTATGGCAAACATTCAAGGAAACGTTAACCACCATATTTATTTTTTTATCTAGTTTTCAATAATTAATTCTGAATAAGTAATTTCCGACAGTTCATAGGTTGGGTTTGGCGCCGATGGATGACGTTGTTTCTGAGTCAACGTACGAGAAATTAAGTTTTCCGTCGCTCACCGTTCAGGTTAACTGGAGCATCGAGTTCTATAATTGCTATGTCATTGTGGAACGGCGGCTTGTTGAAGTCCTGATGGCTTTTGATGCTCTTGATCTTACGGTCTTGTAAAGGCGGGGCACAAACGTGTAGTTGACAATCAGGATTCGTTCGAGTATCGTGTTCTCCAAGCCGAATTGAGGTTCTAGACACAATAACAAACTAATATCAGTTTTGTTTCATCTCAAAATTGTCATGCTGTGTACGTTATGGTAATTTTTCCTTGAGTTGATCTAAGATATAGAATATAAATGAGACAAGGAGCTATCTGGACAGACCGTCTGAACTGTTTTACATAACAAATGATTAACATGATAAACTACTACTTTTAAAAGACATAAGTTAAGCTAGGACTAAGAGTGGTTATTTAGAAATCGCGCCTGCATAACATTGTATTTAAGATTGCTTTCACTGTAATGTTTCCCACTAGCATAGTGGTTTTATTTTAATACATTTTGCTGCTTCGTCTCTTGTGTTTAGCTTAGGCTCTTGATTAGAACAAAGAGATTTTGTTTTTTTTTTTTTAACGTAGATTTAAAGTTTCTATCCTCGTGTTAGATCATTTAGATATCTCCATACCGATAGACTGTACTGCTTGTTTTTTTGTCAATTTATTTGGGTTTGGAGCCACCAAATAGTGTTGACATCATGCAGGCGGCACGTCATAAATACTAATTCAAACTGAATCCGAAAAAAAAATGTAGCACCGATATCACTCTAAGGAATGAGGGCAGATGGACTATGGAATTTTGTGTCCAACAAAAAGTTTATTATTTCGAAATACATTATAATGAGATCAAAAACGTTGATCTCATCCACTCGAATCGTGTTTTTTAATATTTCGAAAACGTAAATTTAAGCCAGTTTTTTTAGTTTTTTGTCGGTAAATAGGTACTTCTTGTGTGACCTATAAATCTGTGTTTATACACTCAGATTACACACACTAAAATTATAATAATAATTAAGTGATTGATTCCTTCCTTCCTAACCGAATTTCGGTCACGACGCGACGGTCAATCTCAACGGGCACAGCCAAATACGCGGGGGAGATTATAGTGCACAAGGCAACGGGGTATCACAGCGCCAACATCCTGAGTCCTGGCTGTTCAGATGGATAAACCCAGTCACAAGTAGTTGGTCCGACCCGAACCCAGGACTTTAGCGCGGTAGTCGTACTCGTACCTTGTACAATTACAATTACGACACTTAGGTATCAATATAATTAAATAACGCTTTTAACGTCAATCACATAAAACCATCAGCTAAGTTACGCGACAATCGTAAAATCTGAACAAAATTTGCGATACCTACCAATTAAAATGGCATGCTTTATGTGGTTCACGGTGTAATAGCTAATAAAGTAAATGAAATACCTATTTATTTTGTGTGTATTTGTATTTCGTGATGAAACAAAAAAACAACTAGAAGCTTGGCTATAGCACTGAAAACGCAATTTATCGTGTACCTACTTAGATATAAAGAGATAAAATATTGGAATAATGTTCAATAACGTACAATACGTTTCCATAATCATTTGTCTGCACACAGTGCGCTGCTGTGAGGACATGTCTGTCTGTTAATGAGAGCGCCTCCGCACATCCAGTCTATGTCGTCCTCATCTATAAATCGAATACCATTACTGTATATTATATTCCTTATAATTCTTATTGCCTAGGGTCTTAACAATAAATATTTGAATCAGTTGATATTACCTATTACGTTTAAAAATGAAATTATTATGATATAACATTACTATAAAATATTACTATACGCTTAA
This sequence comes from Manduca sexta, assembly GCF_014839805.1. Taxonomy (NCBI): domain Eukaryota; kingdom Metazoa; phylum Arthropoda; class Insecta; order Lepidoptera; family Sphingidae; genus Manduca; species Manduca sexta. The sequence goes on from NC_051127.1 coordinate 11,776,411, forward strand.
AAACCAATTTTGTTACAAACAAAGTAACTAATTAAAGTATTTTGTATAATATTAGTCGAAAGGTTTATATTATTATGTTTCTTCTTTTTATAAATTTATTGCTTTGTTGACGGTCAGTGAAATGGAATTTAAAACCAGCTTATGAAGTTTTAACGGGTGGGGTCATTAGGACCGGTTACAAAAAGATGTCTTCCAAAATAAAAAAAAGTGCAAAAATTTTGGGTTACAATATTTGTATACCTAAATAAAGCTTTGTAAGTTTAAAATGTTTTGTAAACCTGTATAGCCGAGACGGGCGATCCATGGAAACTGGCCCAGGGCTGCATTGACTCCTCCAATGATACGATCTGCCGCGCTATCACCGCAGTCGAAGCTTGCGAGAATCTTCCACGCTGGGTGGTTCAATAAATCATTTTCTGCATCTGTTACATTTATTATGTTTATTCTAATTGCCTCCACAGTAAAGAGACCAACAGCTTTCCCGTGAACTAACTCGATGAGAAGTATAGAAGATAGGTAGCAATCGTGAAAGACAATCAAACAATACAAACAATCTCTTCAGCCTAATTAGTAGTATAATATATTTAATATACATTATTAAAGGCCTTACTTTAAACATTTTAATTAAGT
>NC_051127.1:11777540-11810568 GCF_014839805.1 Manduca sexta
ATAATTAATCGATTATAAAATAATACGATATTCTAAATTTGATTGTTTACAATTTTGAAATGTCGTTTGATATTATTATTAATTCTATTTTTTACTAGCAACAACACGAAAAAGCTGCTTCAGAAACAAAAAATAGGGTAGTTGCTTATGCATACGTAGATTCTATACGTGCTAGGTAGTAGTCTATGCTAGTTCTGTAATTTTATACTTCAATCTACCTTTAAAAGTAAGAAGGGACTTATCGATCTACTCCGAAGAATACACATATAATTTGAAAAATGCAATGAAATAAAGAAGCAGACGGTCATTTATTTTTTCACAGTGGTTATATTCTCTTTGTTTTGCATAACAATCTTCTAATGTGCGCTCTATAAGGTCAATTTAATATATTTGTAATATTTGTAAGAGAAATAAATAAATAAATATTATTTATGTCAATAATCGATTACACATCAATAGGTATACCGTACACATATTTTGCTAAATGAGATTTGAATTGGAAAAACCATAGGAAAATAAATCAAGTTTTGTGTACGTGTACAAATTATGTAGGTAGGTAAGAACCTATTCGATTCGATTCGATCAAGTAAATCCATAATATTAGCATAGTACAAAAAGAAGGTACTCTTTGTATTTCTCATTATTAAAAGGTAACTTACTCCACCTATACCTACGACCCAATAAAATCATCTATAAAATCCCGTTATTTCCCATGTATGCAAATTAGCTGGATAAAAAGCCTACTATCCGTGTGACAAATTTCATTCAAATCCATCATCATTGTTTCGAGGTACTTACCTTCTAATTCTGTAAGTAAGTACTTATATTTGAAATCATAGCGCAAGGTATGTGAACCTTGCATGACATTTTGTCTATTTTCCATGGTAACTATTACCACAACAAAGTTTGTGTCCTTTGTTAAATATATCTATTTAATATGGATATTACATGTAGTTCTTATATTTCAAATAATCATGAGCCATAACAATAGCGTCTTTGCTAATTCGTGTCTTAAAGTACCAGTGGATCCAATAAGTAAAATGCCTAAATCAGCTTACGAGAGAACAATAAGACAGACAAATGAGCATAGTTCGATCGATTCGATGTCTACTTGTTCAGTACATGCAGCAGACGTAGAGGCTATTAAACTAAAGGATTTTTATCGAAGTATTCCTGATTATAATGAAATTCATCATTTAAATTCAGAAGAATTTTATTCAACTTTAAAATCTCTGAGAGAAAAAAAGAAGATTATGTTTGGAATAGCTATAGAACACATAGACGATTGTAATGGAACCTTTAATAATATACTCGGAAATGGCTCAGAGAACACAGCTCATTATAAAGTTAATAAATGTAAGGGTATTGTCTCAAAGAGAAAAGGTTCCGTAGAAGGTAATGTACAGAGTGAAGCGGATATGAAAAAAGAAATTTGTAAAAATAACTTTTCACCTTTGACGAGCAATGTGGGGACATGTTTGAAAAAACCTTCAAGAACAAACGTCCTTGGTAATGGCAAGAGCTCTCCGGATAATCAGAAGTTTCCCTCGTTAAATAGTATTTCAGAAAAAGCAAAGCAGGATCGTCCGAAAAGAAACCATTCTTCGTGTTCAATATCTTGGAATGACGGTAAAATTGAGCCCAGCAATGAAGTCGATAGAAAATTCGATAAATACTTTAACAATAAAAATACCCGGCTCGGTTGAAAGACGATATTTGTGACACAGAATTCAGAACGCGTAGTGTACCTACTAGTCCCATTAAAGTAAGACGGGCTGCATCTCCTACTCGAAGACGTAAAAGTATCACTGTACCTAAACCGTTTAAGATGACTGAGAGGTAAAAAAGTACCCTTACCTAATTACGCAATATACGTATGCAGTCATACACAAAAAGGCTGAACAACTTCATAACTTGTGTTACTAATATAATTTTATACATTTCTCAAGGGATGAAGAAGACCGCATCGTTAATGAGTTGAGGTGTCTACAAAAATCATTTTCCGAAGACATGCTAAATAAATCTGAAATGTAACAGGAAAAGTTCAAAGCTCGCCCAGTGCCAATAGAGTCGCGCATCCCCTTTATGACAAAATATTAGAGGATCAAGCAATGAGGTTTACATTATCTACAATTGGCTGTATGCTTTTAATTCACATCCTTTTTTTCTGATTTGATTTTTCAATTATTAACTAGAAGTTATTCGTAGAATAAAACACAACTTGAACAAATAAAAAATTACACTCTTACTGTTAAAAAGTTGTTCAATTCTTACTTTTATATTTAGTCACATTATAATCTATTAGCTTATTGAAAAAATTCCTCTGTGCAATAAATAAGTGCATAATAGTTCTTTTTGGAATATGTCCAATGAAGCAATTATGTCCCAAGAAAAAGTAGTGGATGGATCGCATTTTGGTTTGATAAAATATATATATGAATGTGCGATCTTACCCCAACCTTGCCTTGATCTTTTGGCATAAATGGAAGTTAGATAATATGCAACTTATGCATATTTAATTTTTTCTCAGCACGTACCTACTTAATGCTTTTCATTTATAGTCATGTATTTTTTTTTGCTGAACTAAGGTAATTGTAAATTATGATTGTACTTAATTGCGGCACTTGGCAGACAAACGGGACAAAACTAGTGGGTTCGATTCCTGCTTTGGCATGTTTGTGTTATCCACGAGGATAGCCCATTGCTGTGCGAGTCGCTTCTGACTTATGTCACAGTGAAGTGATAAAGTCTGGGTCAAAACTGGGATATCTTACATATAATTTTGCTAGTGTTACTGACTTTCTTGTTGAAATCTGTACTTACAAAAAAATAATATTTTGGCTGTCAAATACGTATGATTATGAACATACCTACTCAATAAAACAAAAACCAATTAAGGTTATAGCTTAAGGTCCATTTTTCATACATTTTGTTTCACCTTTAATCTGGGTAACTAAACAAGTATTGACAAGTAAAGAATTTAAATTCACGTCTAGTTAGTGATTAGTTCTCGCAGTTGAAAGAAAACGTAAAATAATTAATATGCATGGATATTTCGGCCTTTAAAATTTAATACGACGAAATTTGACTTTGAAATGGACCTTAAGCTATAACCTTAACAGTAAAAACCTTTTCTAGAGAGCAATAACCAAAATAAATAGCGAAGCCGAACTACAACACAAATGAAACCGTTTAGTTTCACAAAAGGGAGGAAAAGGGTTTAGGGGGGTTGTGCGACCGAGCTGCTCTCGTGGTGCCCAAAAGCAAGAAAAAGAAAAGGTTCAGAGCACGACCGGTGCCTAAAAATCTTTTTTCTAACTATATTTATGACAGAATGAAAGAAGATGAATTTTTCAGGTTAGTTCAATTAGGTTATTATTCAAAGCTTTTTTATTATTGAAACCTTTTTTATTATCTTCCTATTTTCCTCTGAGATATCGCTGCCGGTAATACCTGCGTTTCTACTATTTTTACTCACCTCGTAATAATTTGTATTTACTTTGTAGATTTAAAGTAAGGTGTAGTTATTTGTAGCACTAACATTATGCTATAGTTACTGTGTCAATGTAAATTTCCATACAAAATTTGAACAACGAACGTTTAAAGTTTAGTTTAGAACCTTTAAGAAAATTGTTAGTATAGCTCAAAATGTTTGTCCTAGGGATAGGACATACTGTTAAGTTATAGATACTAATATCATTTATGTGAAATTAACTCTAAGTGCTATGCTTCATATAATATAAAAATAATGTCTCAAACCATATTCCATATAGTCGAAGTGGCGTGCATAATGTAGTATTACATAATGGATTATCCCTGTACTAATGAGTACCTATTATGTATTATTAAATATTTATAATATAACGTTGTTATTTACGGTGTTGGAGCAATTAATTTTACCATTTTGGTTTTATCATCGTAGAGCGCGTCATTTACCAACTGGGTATTTTTGTTGAAATTAATATTAAATAATATTGACTTCCTCGGTGGCATAGTCGTATCTAATGCGTATGCGGTGCAAGTACGACAACCGCGGGGAGATCTTGGGTTTGAATCCGGGTCGGACCAAAAATGATTGTGACTTGGTTTTCTTATCTTAAAATCTTACTCAATCGCAGTTCGCAGTTAGGAAGTTGGCGGTATGATATCCTCAAAGCTCGCAAAGCGTGTATTGCGCTTGATCTCTCTCTGGTCATGTATGATTGCCCTCTCACTGGACTGCGAGAGTAAAGGAACAGGGAGTGGTGCATCTGATTATGGCGCGCACATTTGTGCACTATAATATTATCTCCTGCGTAGTTGGCTAATATCCCTTGGCCGAAACGAGGCTAGGGGATTCAATATTTATAATATTTATGTGCAAAATGATGATATATAGAAATTGAATGAATTTTATTAAATTCATAGTTAATTAATAAACAATTGACTACACAGTCACACAGAGGTGCAGCCTCATAAAGATTTCCTGGTTAAAGAACAATTCACTGACTACCTACAGTTTAGCTCTAGGTACGATTAACAATTTTTAAAAATGCATGTTTTAATTATTTATTCAGGTCTATGAACAAACGCATTAGGGCTGAGGAAATGTTGCGTAATGCTCACTACCCAGGCAACATGGCTGCTAGAGATCGGAGTCGCTTGTCAACCCCAGCTGCTCATAGCGATCTTCCGATAGACCCGTCACCAGCTGTGCCATCTATAACATCGTCTGATAGGCAGAGATGTGCCAGTCCTACTAAAGAAAGAAAGAAAAATAAATGCCGAGAGGAGTTTATTACTACAAGTCCACAGCCATTTCGTTTTAACACTGCTGATAGGGCTGCAAAGAAGGTATGTTTCCTTACGACATATTTTTTTACATCAGATACTTAATCATATGGTTTGGTTTGTTGTCTTCCCTTTCCAGTAAATAAAACCTGGCAAGTTAATTATTTTCAGATGGAAAATCTCACAAAGAAAATTTATCAAGAAAGTCGAAGCTCTGAGAGTGTTAGAGACAGTGCCGATTGTGTAGGGGCTCGTGCATACTCAGCTTTAGAATTAAGAGGAAATACTGCTACAGGAAGATCTAACTTAGCAGCATTATTGAGAGCAGAAGCTGTTCGCAGAAAGTTTGAAATGGATGCTGCTAGGCGGTTAGCAGAAAAACACGATCGGAGAGCGGAGATGAAGAAAAACAAGTAAGATTTTTATACGAGTAGGTCAAAGTGACTCCACTGTATCTGATGGTAATTAGAATCCAGATAAGGGTACCGATGGATGAGAGATGATTATTCCTTGCAAGTCGACAAAAATTACCAGCCTGCTCGAAACCGGGTATGTAGGCTGACTCCTGATAAATTTACGTAGGCTGTTATGGCGGGTTTTACGCTAGTGCACGATGGTCGTTATCCGGGTGGACATAAATATAATCCTACCTTTAACACAAACATCATATTAAGGTATTGTGAATCAGTGGGAAATCCAACCACATGACATATTAAAATATTTGATATTCAGTTTTCTTGGACATTTATTTTGTATTTTGTGAACTACAACGAAATCAATAACGTATCAAATTTTTTCTAACTTTATTTTTCCATCAAATAGGGACAATTTAATGGTTCTAAAAATAATTCCTACATATTTGCTGTCTCTTAGATATATCTATGGGTAGCTACAAAATATAATAAAACTTTTGCAACAACTATATTGTGTGTGATCATACTATAATTATATAATAAGATAATCATACATTTTTAAAGTCATGAAGAAGACATCGCAATTCGTCTGCAAACACGGCGCGATGAAGAGAGAATGAGACGCGAAGAATTTTTGCATGAAATGGAACTGATGTATGGCAGAGTGGAGCAACAGCCCATGTTGTTTGAAAGGTACTACGCACCGAGATCTTGCTCAGTCGCGACGGACACCCTGCAACTCTCCCCTAGGAAGGCAAAGAAACGCAGCAAAACCAAATATCACTACAACAGCCCGAATCGGTCGCGTAAAGTCTCTATAAACGATAATGTTGAAAGCTACAGCGATGACGTCACAGAATACTTGAACAGAATCGATCTAGATGATAAATACACAGATTCAGATCTTATTGAGAGTGTCGAAAGGGCTAAATTATGAAATGCAACATGAATAAAGAACGTTTATTATGGTAGCGTCATAGAAACAAACAAACTAATACTTAAAGTTCCTTTTCCCTATAATGAGTCTATTATAAAAAATATTGTATCAGGAAATTTTATGTAGCTAATGTCAGTAGTAGGTTTTAAAAGAAACTATGAGGAAAATACATCCTATATTACAGTTAGTAATAACAATTTATTATTGATTATATTGTTTTCAATAATTATAATTCTGTGTTATATAAGACTTACGTAGAGTGTTTATTTCAAAATATCCTCTTGACAAATATTATCATCTATATTCAGCATAGTATTTATGAATTATAAGTATTTATTTATTTCAATAAACGCGAGTCTTATGATGTTAACTTATGCATGCAAATAGTTTGCATATATATCACATAATGTTATCCAAAATCCACTTGAGGAAGTATGGCACCGAAGAATAGACGCCAGGTTTCCTAATGCCGCACACCATGGGCCCGAAAGATACAACCCCTACTAGAAAGTTCTTAGGTCCTTCTGGTGTATCAAATACCTGCAATAAAAAACTATATTGAAGAAGTGTTTTACTAACCTATAATTATTTTCCTGACCTGTATCAATTGTACGCAAACATCAAACCTTTTTTCTTGCATTATTCAGCTTCTATTTGTTTTTTAATTTTTGTGTGTAATTTGTCATGCTTTTTTTGTTTTGTATTTAAGATTTACTAACTTTAATTATTTTGATTGTACTACTACTAAGTCAATGTACTCGTTCCAGTTAATAAATATGAAATTAAGTACTAATAACATTTAAGAGGTTTTTAGTACTTTTATATAACCGATACACTTATAAGTGATAGAAGGACTTATACGTCTAAAACACAAGAGTCGTGACACAGGAATTCAAGGTTTTCTTTGCACCTTTTTTACCGATACTTTATGCTCGGTATTCTTGACGATTTCTCCAGTTTGCACAAAGCAATTAATAAGGTCCAACATTAAGAAAACCCGGTGTCGTGAGTCATTTTAGGAGTCTTGTTTCAAGATCTTGTTGCTTTATTGCTCAAACTGAAGGGCGTCCTTAGCGCGATGTAGTGACATGATTAATAAAACACTATATTTCACACTAAATAAGATCAGGGGGCACTACTGTGTCTCCGGGGTTATATCAGTCTTCTCGCAATTACGGGCGTTCTAATCGAAGGCCAGCTTTGTTGGCTGTATAGATAAATAGGTGATTTTTTGACTCTTATCTATCAAAGCTGTCCTTCGAATAGAGCGCCCGTTAATGCAAAAACGGATTGGCCCCTATAGACGGAATAGGGCCCCCTGACCTTAACAGGTTTATTTGAAGCCGTTTGGACTTTGGATTAGCCACGACAGAAGTCAATAAAAAAGTGTTTCGCATTCGTGTAACATTAAGGACCGATCACCAAATGTTTGTACTCCGAGCCTGGTTTGAAAGGAATTTTGATTCTCAGTTTATACTTATACATAATGCAGAGAAAAAAATCAATTTTACAAATTTTAATTTTTAATTCACTACCGCATGCACTATAATAAATACCTAGGTATTTATCTGCTTATAGAGGTTCGTTTAGGTGTTGGATATCAAGTCGGTAGGTAAATCAATTATAATCATCAAGGCGAATTTGAGTACTCCGTTACGCATAATTTATGTTTTTGTTATTTAAGGTTTTTACCTTAAAATTAAAATATAGATAGTATAAAAACGAAACGGTGTTATATCTACCTACAGGAAAACAGCGGCGCAATATTCACGAATTAAAAGTGGTCATTGCACTTTGACATGTGAAGCGAGAGTTTAAATTCAAAATGTTTTGTAATTTCGGTGGTAGATAGACTTTTATTAGTTTATCAATATATATTTTTATTGTTGAATAAAATTGCTAGTCTGAGCATGATAAAGTATTTACTTTTCATAAGCCAATTATTGAGGCATTTGCATGAAAGTACGACATATTATTATATAAATGACTCAGAAGGGCCGACATTTTTGCACTTGGTTATTGTTTTTGAAAGTTTATTGTGTGCGTTTAAGACAATAATTGAACATACAGAAGGAATTGCCGTTTAGTCTTAAAAGTTATTGTGCATCATCAAATTTACATTTAAAATTCGATTAGCAAAGCAAGAATAAATTTTATCTATTAGATTTTGTAGGCAATATCATTGAATAGTCTGTTTTTTAAATCATGGACATTACAGGTCAACTCCAAGATCTAATATACATTATACATGTAAGTAAATCTGGAGCAATTGATGTCACGCTGCTATTTGGTATTTTAGAGTTTTTGTGTCAACTTGAAGATATAAAACAAGAGTTGATGAATTAAAGCACCAATTTGCCTTAACATTCATTCGCTAGACAACATTAAAGAACCACAACTAAGAAGGCTTACTTTCATGAGAGGTCCGCCGGAGTCTCCGCCGCAGGCGTCCTTGTTTACCTGTGCGCCCGCGCATATTTCCGATTTACCTACTCTAAAGCCCTTGCCTAGAGAATCACATGTTTTTGCTGATACAACTGGCACCTGCAAATAGCACAAGCATTGTCTTATTTTCTAAATTTAGTAAAAAAGTTAAAGCTCAATACGTAATATTGTATCATAGGTACGTACTGCAACAACTTGCAGTATCTTCGCTCGTTCTTCTGTTGTCATATTCATTTTGCCCCAACCAGCCACCATCAATAACTCGCCCATTGTCAGACTTGCCATCTGATCATCTTCTCGGGGCAAACATATCGGTGCCACGTAATCTTTAAAAATATTTCGATTTTTATTTTACATATTTGTATTTTTTATACTTGTTTTGGTCGGTGTCCATGAATGTAAATATTATTGTGCTATAATGCCTTGTGAAATATTAAACATCTACGCTTTATCACCACAAGTTTAATCTAGCGTCAACTTAATCTGTGATTTCGGTACTCAGGTAAGATTGATGTAAAGTCGATCATACTATGCACGGGGATTGAAAATTGAGATCAGAAAACATTGGCAAAATCTCGATTCAATGTTTTGGATTAAATAAATGCCGGATTGAACGTCTAACGGGCTTATGATTTATGTTAAGACAATTAAGGCTGCGTCTTAATCCATGAGAATGCATCATCATCATCGTCAGCCGCATAAAGTCCACTGCTGAACATAGGCCTTCCCTAAAGTTTTCCAGACGGACCTGTCGAAAGCGGCCTGCATCCAACGTGCTCCTACGACGTTTATCAACTCGCTGTCCACCTTGCAGGTGGACGTCCAACGCTGTGCTTGCCGCTTGAGAATGTATGCTGCTTGTTAATTGTTCATTATATTTTCTTACTTATTTTTTATTTACGAACCTATGTCAACAATCCACCGCAATAGGTACATATTTAATTCTTACGTATGTACCTTCCAAATAAAAATGGTTTTTGTTACACCTACGCTATGTATGGCAAACATTCAAGGAAACGTTAACCACCATATTTATTTTTTTATCTAGTTTTCAATAATTAATTCTGAATAAGTAATTTCCGACAGTTCATAGGTTGGGTTTGGCGCCGATGGATGACGTTGTTTCTGAGTCAACGTACGAGAAATTAAGTTTTCCGTCGCTCACCGTTCAGGTTAACTGGAGCATCGAGTTCTATAATTGCTATGTCATTGTGGAACGGCGGCTTGTTGAAGTCCTGATGGCTTTTGATGCTCTTGATCTTACGGTCTTGTAAAGGCGGGGCACAAACGTGTAGTTGACAATCAGGATTCGTTCGAGTATCGTGTTCTCCAAGCCGAATTGAGGTTCTAGACACAATAACAAACTAATATCAGTTTTGTTTCATCTCAAAATTGTCATGCTGTGTACGTTATGGTAATTTTTCCTTGAGTTGATCTAAGATATAGAATATAAATGAGACAAGGAGCTATCTGGACAGACCGTCTGAACTGTTTTACATAACAAATGATTAACATGATAAACTACTACTTTTAAAAAGACATAAGTTAAGCTAGGACTAAGAGTGGTTATTTAGAAATCGCGCCTGCATAACATTGTATTTAAGATTGCTTTCACTGTAATGTTTCCCACTAGCATAGTGGTTTTATTTTAATACATTTTGCTGCTTCGCCTCTTGTGTTTAGCTTAGGCTCTTGATTAGAACAAAGAGATTTTGTTTTTTTTTTTAACGTAGATTTAAAGTTTCTATCCTCGTGTTAGATCATTTAGATATCTCCATACCGATAGACTGTACTGCTTGTTTTTTTGTCAATTTATTTGGGTTTGGAGCCACCAAATAGTGTTGACATCATGCAGGCGGCACGTCATAAATACTAATTCAAACTGAATCCGAAAAAAATGTAGCACCGATCCCACTCTAAGGAATGAGGGCAGATGGACTATGGAATTTTGTGTCCAACAAAAAGTTTATTATTTCGAAATACATTATAATGAGATCAAAAACGTTGATCTCATCCACTCGAATCGTGTTTTTTAATATTTCGAAAACGTAAATTTAAGCCAGTTTTTTAGTTTTTTGTCGGTAAATAGGTACTTCTTGTGTGACCTATAAATCTGTGTTTATACACTCAGATTACACACACTAAAATTATAATAATAATTAAGTGATTGATTCCTTCCTTCCTAACCGAATTTCGGTCACGACGCGACGGTCAATCTCAACGGGCACAGCCAAATACGCGGGGGAGATTATAGTGCACAAGGCAACGGGGGTATCACAGCGCCAACATCCTGAGTCCTGGCTGTTCAGATGGATAAACCCAGTCACAAGTAGTTGGTCCGACCCGAACCCAGGACTTTAGCGCGGTAGTCGTACTCGTACCTTGTACAATTACAACTACGACACTTAGGCAGTCAATATAATTAAATAACGCTTTTAACGTCAATCACATAAAACCATCAGCTAAGTTACGCGACAATCGTAAAATCTGAACAAAATTTGCGATACCTACCAATTAAAATGGCATGCTTTATGTGGTTCACGGTGTAATAGCTAAGAAATGTAAATTAAATACCTATTTATTTTGTGTATATTTGTTTTTCGTAATGAAACAAAAAAAAAATTAAAACCTTGGCTATAGCAGTGAAATTTATCTTGTACCTATTTAAATAATATAATAATAATAATATAGGAATGATGTTCAATAACGTACAATACGTTTCCATAATCATTTGTCTGCACACAGTGCGCTGCCGTGAGGACATGTCTGTCTGTTATGAGAGCGCCTCCGCACATCCAGTCTATGTCGTCCTCATCTATAAATCGAATACCATTACTGTATATTATATTCCTTATAATTCTTATTGCCTAGGGTCTTACCAATAAATATTTGAATCAGTTGATATTACCTATTACGTTTAATAAATGAAATTATTATGATATAACATTATTATACGCTTAAAAACTAATTTTGTTACAACCAAAGTAACTAATTAAAGTATTTTGTATAATATTAGTCGAAAGGTTTATATTATTTAGTTTATTCTTTTTATAAATTTATTGCTTTGTTGACGGTCAGTGAAATGGAATTTAAAACCAGCTTATATTTTAACGGGTGGGGTCATTAGGACCGGTTACAAAAGAAGTCTTCCAAAATAAAAAAAAAGTGCAAAAATTTTGGGTTACAATATTTGTATACCTAAATAAAGCTTTTTAAGTTTAAAATGTTTTGCAAACCTGTATAGCCGAGACGGGCGATCCATGGGAACTGGCCCAGGGCTGCATTGACCCCTCCAATGATTCGATCCGCCGCGCTATCACCGCAGTCGAAGCTTGCGAGAATCTTCCATGCTGGATGGTTCAATAAATCATTTTCTGCATCTGTTACATTTATTATGTTTATTCTAATTGCCTCCACAGTAAAGAGAGACCAATATTTTTTCCCGTGAACTAACTTGAAGAAGTATAGAAGATAGGTAGCAATCGTGAAAGACAAACAAAAATATACAAACAATCTCTTCAGCTTAATTAGAAGTACAATATAAATAATATACTTACATTAGTATGGGCCTTAATGTTAAACATTTAAATTAAGTGATTAACCTAATCCTATTGTTATTTTAACAACAAATTATTTGACATAAAAAAAGAAAATGCCAGTATTGTGATTAATTTAATGATTCACACACATTAACGGACACTCATTAATAAGTAATGGTTAGGTGGCTAATGTGTTAGGTTTGGGTGAAGTCCTTCGTTTGCAAGCCATGATAAGGGGATTGAAGCATAATCCACTATACTCATCGAACGCGTGCTAAAGAATTAGATACTAGTGGGCAAGGCTGATGTTTTATTTTAATACTCAAGTAGAATATCACTGTATGTAGTTAAACATGTGTGCAATAGATTGTGTTGTTCCGAATGTATAAATTAAACCTACTACATAAAAGTCCAATATACGTAATGATGGTACATAGTATACGATGAGAAATGCAGGATGGATGAAAGACGGGTCGCGAAAGGAATTTATCAGGCGTATGTGGATGGTACGGCCTTACCCGGTTCCCTTAATCGGCGTAAATGTATAAAAACTGTAAATGTGAAAGAGGCGAAGGAGGTGTATCAAGATCATACCAAATGATGCTCAATAGTCTCAATGGTATGTATGAATGGTACATAATTTATGAGCACACTGGTTTGCATTTTGGTTGGAGTATGAACTCAATAAAAACAATTAACAAATAAGCTTTAGGCAGTAGGTGTAGAATGTAAAAACACGTCAATGATGGGTCAAGGTCACGATATCTTGGTCAACGCACAATTAATTCTATCAATCTTTCACTCTACAATGGTGTGTTTTGAATGGAAAAATTATCGTGGCATAAAACCATATGATACGGAATTACCATTCTTAATTGATATTAAATACTGGTAATCCAGTTACGGAAATGTTCACCAGTTCTTTGGACGTCAGAAACATTCGTTTTCTTAAGTGATGTTATTTTTGTGGTTTGTGCGGTTGATAACTCATCAAATTGCAGCCGGTAAATATGTAGGTTGTTAATCGGTAATAAACTACATATAGGTACATATTATACATGAATATTAATATAAGTTCGAGATAAAGTTATAACTTATAGGGACTTCCCTTAAGAAGGCATTTTTGAACCGAGGTTTTCCATGGGTTTTTGTCTGAGTGCAACCTCTAGGTTTGCTGGAAGAAGCCTGCTCTAAGCAATGTCTATAAGGTAATGCAAAACATAGAATACTGTTTAAATAAAGCCATTAAGCAGGCTAAAAAGTGGTATAAAGACAATAATGCAAGATGTTCGTGAATTTCGAGGATGTTATTGCCTAACGCCCGTTTTCATAAACAACCCAATACATAACTTCGGATTCGGATTCCGAATCAGTACCAAGAATTTAAACATCAAAGAGACTTTCTTCTGATTGGTTCAATTGTGCTAAAAAATCGGAGGTAGCTTTAGGATTGGGATTTAACTAAAACGCGCGTCAATTTTTAATCGATGCACATAAAATCAAAAGGCATATTGTATGTATTATCACTTAACAAAAAGTTAAATTCGAACACTACTTGAACGCAATAGGAATTAATTCAGAATGCAGCGCTGAGATGAAAATTGCACTTGATTTACTTTACATACTACCTAATACCTCATACCTCATACCTACCTCATAGCTTTACACATTCTAGAACACAAATTCCAAAAAAGATATGTAACTTCATAAAATATGTAAAGCATAATGCTCTTATATATTTGTAACGTGTCCATTTCTTCATTTATTAATATAAAAAACGCAAGAAGTAATTATTTAGCTCACCCGTGTCATAGTAATTAAGTAGAAGAGTCAACAAAAATATGCCCCAAAAGAATGCCATACTTCACTGAGCCACACAATAAATGTTGATCAACGTATTTTGTTTATGTAAAGCAGTTCTCATGACTGGCGTGCGGTACTTGACGATGGTTAATACTTTTAATCCTAAAGCGTGCAAGTACATCGATCGCAGCGTAACAACGGTATTAGTTCCGCATTTGTTGCCATCATTCACAGTGCGAAAACCTAAATTAACAATATACGACAAATTAATGAACGTTGTTCATACTTCTAAACTGGCATAAATAACTAAACTTGGTGGTAAGTTATTGTAGGACTGTAAATTCTCAAAGTCGAATCTTTAAAGAATCATTTTTGATGATCACTAGATGATGCCGAAAGGCATCTAACTTGACTATAGAGTTTAGATCAGGGTAATCTGTTTTGGATTTACGTGAATTTAAAAAGGAATAATGTTTCGCACATTTACCTTTATCTTATCAAGATTTAATTTGACCTGTAACTCTTAAGGTAAGCTGTCACGGGTCAATTATGCCTTGTATACAGACGTGTCTATTTGTATACTAGGATTATTCGGAATTCTTTCTGTTAAACTTTTAGGTCATAACGGAAAATGTTAAAAATACTTCATATTATGTTTTAGTCTGTAAGAGTGAATTTTAATCATTAAAAGACTAAATTAAATGAGAGATCCATTAATCATCACAAGCGAAAAAGACGTCGATGGACACTAATTTGACAGTTTGGACACGAAACATTAATTAAGACTATTATTATTAGGTTTTGTAGTTGGCGCTGAGTATTGTTTAGAACTGACCTCAATGTTTATGGCTCGTCCCACTTTCTACATCTATTATAGCCCGCCCGATATTCACATTGATAGACTTTACCACTTGCACGTGGGTAACAGAGATGTCACATTTTACTATCGTATCAAGATCTATAGTATTTATCTCGGAAGATTGGGCCAAGAAGATAGCGAATAGTTCTTATTTATGTACTAAAATACAATCGCGACAGACGCTTCAATTGTTTTGTTAATTTCTTGTATTAAACTTGAGTCCTAAAATGTCCGAGTTTTAATAATTTACCAAAGTCTCGCTTTCATTAAAAGAAGGATGAGAAAGAAATAGAAAGAACGTTCTCTTGAAAAAATTTTTATTCAATAACGCCTAGTTGCTTGCAGCATCGCCCGCGTGATAGGTACGCCTTACCCAGTACAAAAGTCCGTAAAACATTAGCAAATTATAACGCCACCTGTCTAAGAAATGTGATAATAATCCTATTATTTGCAACCACCTAATCGCAATGAAACGTGTATGTATTAGCAACAGTGTGTAGTCATTTTTGTGTTCCGGTTTGAAGGACATTGTAGCCAGTATAACTACTGGACATAATGAGACTTAACATCTCACGTCTTGGGATGGCGAGCTCAGTGGAATACTAAACAATATTTTGTATTTCAAGGTGTTGGATGGTGTTTCTACTGTTTATGGGCGGTGGTATCGCTTGCCATCAGGCGAACGGCAAGTTCGTGTCGTCATTCACAGCAATAAAAAAAAAATGCCCAGAACATCGCCTATCTATGTGCCAAATTGCCTTCAAATCCGTTCAACTGTATCTGCTTTTACTTCTATCTTATAATATTAGTAAGAAGTAACATTATAATGGTGGTGCCCAAGATACGGCAAGCGCAGCGTAGGCAGTCCAGTGGCAAGATGGGTGGATGATATTCTAAGGATCGCGGGTCGAACCAGGATGCGACTGACTCGAGACCGGAAAAGGTGGACTCTACGGGTTGTGGTCATGATTATGAACATTATGATGAAGAACATAAGTAATTTAGATATTATTTAATTACAAAGTGTTATAGTTACATTGCATAAGTAGCTATAGGCCGAGCCTAGTTTGGGTACCCCTGGCAAATATGTAACAATTTACCCGGGTTTTTACAATAAATTTATTTACTATTTATATATCTTTTTGTTTTTTCTAGTACCATTTTTTATTAATTTAGAGACAACGGAGACGGATAAGGATGTGTATTTTTTATGAACACGCGACTACGATGGCGAGAAGGGATACTCATAGTATTACTCATACATGTGAGTTGATTAATCGTTAATATTTGTACGGGGAAATTCTAGATACCTACTACACACAGAGGCTTTATTTAGGCGTTAAGTTGTTTTCATTTATCATACTAATGTAATTGCTTCCTGGTATGTATCATAAGTTCCATTTCTCTCTCACTCAATATATATCGCTGTGAATATACTTAAAAATATATAAAGGATTCGATAATATGAGATAAGACAACAGTTAAAAAAAATATTGTAGAAAATCTGTTTGTGAAAGTTTGTAGATCAAAACTGCAAGTTCAAGATACCCATATTATTTCAAGTCTATTACACAATATTATACAGTGAATTAATCACAGCACATGCATTCGTGTTGTATGATGTAACAAAAAGTAGGTATTGATGTGGGAAACTTTAAGATACCCAACAAGAAAATGGCTCATTAATAAAATAGTGAAATATACTTAATCTATATTTTACAACATAATTTCACACCAGGAAAAAAATGTGGCAATTCCGATTATTGTCGATAATATACAACGTAGTGTATACAAGTATAAAAGGTTTTACGTGAAAAAATGATAGCATATAGAGATTTACGTATTTTTAAACTATTTTATAGGCACCTAATGTAAAAAAAAAAAATTGTTTCTACACATAAGTATACTTAGTTCTCGTGATTTTTTACTTAATTCTGTTTTGAAAAAGTTTTTATCACTTTATTTCGAATATCATTGAGTAGTAACAAGACTATACGTAAAATCACTTAAAGTGCAGTAAAGCATTTCGATTATATTTATTGCTTTTAAATAGTTTATTAATGAATTACGTAATTGATTTAGGCGTATTTTTGTGGCGGTGTCAGTAGTGACTAGTGCTATAACATGTGTAAATTAAAATGTTTTTTATTTTTGTGCTTACTGACGCTACTGCAAACGAATTGTAAGTAAAAAAATATTTTAAATTATTTAAAATACTAAGTTTAATAAATTATAAATTTAACATATAAATAATTTAATTTAATTATATTTTCCGTCTATATTAATTATGATTACTTACTTTAACAGTATGTCATTATATTACTGAGTTAATTGAAATACATAATAATATTTTTGTAGTACCTATAAGTTACGCAATAACCTAACAATAACATATATGTTTATTTTGGTAGATGTGTTACTAGGTATGCCAACATTTAACTAATTAAATAATTTAAACTCAATAATCAATAATAGGTTTTGATTAGTTATTCGAAAGTGTAAAATTTGAAAGAAATATAATATAATATAATATTAGGAAAGCCTTGTAGGGATTACGCGCGGCAGTTACATGTTCGTGCGCGGCAAAAGGAACATAATATTTTGCTGGCTCTTTAATTTGAGCATCGCTGCTGGTTGTGGCAAGCTCTTCGCCTTAACTTAATTCTTGGGAACCGTCTCAAAAGGCGCGTACGCGTTTTTGCACCCCCATTACCGCGTTGCTTAAATCCGAAGAAAAGTGGCTCGGTGTTCCAGCGCGGCACCGTTTGAATTGGCTCCTGAGGAACCCTAATAGCCACTACGCGCGGCTGTCGGGCAAGCCGATGTTTGGACATCTGACGCGCGTAATCAATACGAGGGTTAAGAGGTGAACATGTCACTAAACTGTTATTTGATAAAAAAATTTATTGTTGTAAATAAATATTTTTAAACTGTTACAGTATCTAGTGGTCGAAAGTGTATCATAGATTACAGTATAGGTACCTGTACATTATTGTCAAAATGTCGGCATCTTGTCGAAGAAATCTTAATCGCTGGCAGCCCAATGCCGCTTCATATAACACAAAAACTACAGCGCCTTAGTTGCGGCTACGTGGCTGATCAACCAGTGGTAAAATTTATTATTGTTGTTTTATCTATCTCAGGAACCATCATTAATTTGTAAATTTGATTTAATGAATTGAGAAATTGTATAACGCGGAATTACTTAATGATTTCTTATGTTTACGCGAATGTCTACATTGAAATAAAAACTATTTATTTATACAACACCTCAGTCCCTCTGTGACCATGAAGGCTGCAAAGTCTTCGAAACGTCGGGAGAAAATAATAATATAAAAACCGCGATAAAATCCGTTAAATAGTTTTTTATTTCAATGCGGAATTACTTACTTATTTAGGTTTAATTTTAGGTATGTTGCGAACTCTCTGATGACGTTGAGACCACAGAGCGCTCGTCTTCTGACACTCGTGGATTAAATTCAAATATTACCAACAATGAACTCAACTGGGTTCCTGAAGATGTAAATGAGAGTTCTCGTCCGTCGACAAATGCTACAAATAAAGTGGATTCCGAAGAAAATAAGATACAAAATAAGCCCAAAGATACTAGAAATTCTGACATCCAAAACCACCCCAATATAGGACTATTACCTAGAGCCTGTGGCATGATAAGCGATAGAGATAGAATTGTCGGCGGAAACCGCACCGATCTGTTTGAGATGCCTTGGATGGTAGTTCTTATGTATCAATCAGGTAATAAGTTTTAGTAACATAATATCAGTAAGTATTTAAAAAACGAACATTAATGTCTGTCAAATTTAATTAAAATCAATTATAATTTACCGTTGTGTGATGGTTCGTTGTTTAAAGGCGTTAATTAAAATTTCATTTCATAAACCTTTGTTTAAATATTATATTATAATCAAATATTCGAATAATTGAAAAGTATTAGAGTATTCAAGCGAAGGGCTACCTTAAATTTTTTTAAGGTCTTTAATTACTAAATCAAAATGGTTATTCAGTTTTTTTTTTCCATTTCTCATAATTATAATGGTCTGCGTCGTACTGATTTATTTTTTACGGGCATAAGAAAGTGACGCTTTACCTGATGTTAAGTTAAATAAGGGCCGGATGAAGTATCGATTGACGACAGATGATTGTCCATCGCCGTCCCACTACAGTCGAGATAATTATGATGGCTTGTTCAAAACTGCAGGCTGATCTCGAAACGTGACATACTTGCTTAGGCCGCTATAGCGGGCTTTGCACCTTATCTAACACAACCCGTTATAGTGGCTTACCATTACTACTAGCACGTATTTATGTATATGTGGTGTTAGTCAGGGGAACTGAACTGGATTGTGGCGGTACTCTTATCAACGAATGGTACGTATTGACTGCTGCACATTGCGTGAAATTTCTACCACATGGCTTGGAATTGAAAAGCGTCATATTAGGAGAATATGAATTGGAACACGACCCTGACTGCCAAGTTTACAATGAAAACAAATATGCGCCCCCAAGATAAAGGTAAATATTTTGAAATATTACATATTATATAGTAAAATAATTTTAACGTGCTACGTGATACTTTCGATGTTTTAGAATGTTGCAGTTGATGAAGCTATACCACATGAGGAGTATAATAAAGAACTTTTGACTAATGATATCGCTCTAATAAGACTATCGGAGCCGGCTGACTTTTCTTTAGGTCTGTATTTCTTAAATATTATACTTGATAACATCTTAACTTAATTTTAAGCATTTAAAATATTAAAAAAATATTTACATATGGAATTTGCCGATGACCGATAAAGTAATCGTTTATTGAGATATATATATATATATATATAATTTTATTAGATATATTCGAATGATCGAGAGTAGGCTGGATTGGCTGTAGGCTGACTGTTTTTACGTGCTTCTTGCTGCTGTACCATTGCACACGGTGAAATGGTACACTGCGTATCAATTTGTTATTTTTAACTACTAACATTATAAATGATTATACTTATTACTCACAATGGGTCATTGATTACACGAATAAATAAATATTTTTAAAATATTCTTTTCAGATAGTATAAAACCCATTTGCTTGCCGGTGACGCCGCAACTTCAAAAGCAGATATTAATAGGAAAAAACGCTGTTGCTTCCGGGTGGGGTTTAACTGAAAATCACATACAATCCAGAGTGCTGTTAAAGGTCTCTGTGCCAATAGTCAGTAAAGAAGACTGTCAAGCAGCTTATGAAGGGTTGGTCTAAAATAATTTCTATTTATTTAGTTTATCGGAACAGTAGCTGAAGATGCGAAACAGAAATAAAAAAAAATATTCGTCGTGTTAAATTATAAGCTAGTAGTAGTGTTAAGTTAAATTATAATATTTTGACATAATTTTAGGAAAGCTGTGATCCATGATCAGCAGTTATGCGCTGGAGGAGTGGCAGGCAAGGATTCATGTGGCGGCGATTCTGGAGGTCCCCTGGTCTATCCTGGGAGACTAGGTCCTGGTAGAGTCAAGTATATTCAGCGAGGCGTCGTCTCCTTCGGGACTCAGATCTGTGGACTGGCCGGCGTCCCTGGAGTCTACACTAATGTAGCTAATTATATGGACTGGATTTTAGATCATATCCGAAGTTGAGAACAATAAAATTGTTATAATATATAGTTGTTTTTTATAATCCTATATTGCAACCTTTGTTAAGTATACGAGCTATAATTACACATTTAATACATCATGCGTCCGGACGTTGCCGTTCGTCAAAAAGAGCACAGGCATAAGCAACACTAGTGGCGAAGGGTGAAATTTTCCGAAAGGGAACCCGTCACAATATTAATGTTGTGTTATATAGGTAGGATGTTAGGATTCCCATTCTAACATCCTACCTATATAACACAATAGAATGTAGGATGTTAGATTGGGAATTCTAACATCCTACCTATATAACACAATAGAATGTAGGACGTTAGATTGGGAATTCTAACATCCTACCTATATAACACAATATGCATATATGCGGTCTGCAAATCGTTTTAATGATTATTAGATATCACAAATATTACGAAAGGCAAGCCGGCAATAATTGGGTTACTCCGGTGGTGTAGATATATAGTCTGCTCAGTACAACCACCGCTCTGAGATTCCGGGTTTGAATCCCGGATAGATCAAAGTGATATTTGGATTTTCTTCCCAACAGATGCAGTATAAAAATTCTTAATGTTCAAAATTTACTTAACTTTTATACGATTGAAAACAGTGACCCTAATTGAGATTAATTCAGTGTTAAAATATTGTGTAAGTATTAAGTAATATGGATGTTGCTATTTTTTAAGGATTTTTAAATAAATCTCTTAGTTATTGAATAATATGATTTATTACTTTTAAAACTGATCATCGATTAAACATAACTACGAAGAAGTACGAACTTGATAATGGGATTTCAAATATTTATTTATGAGGAAATAATAATAGGTATATAATACTCGGGGATTTTTAAATTGCATAATTAAAAAAAGCATCTGCGAGTACAGAATGTTAAACACACGATTACGACACAAATTATTAATAGACTTGATGTAGAGCGAAAAATATTACGTAGAATATATACTATATTTCTACTTAATTTTGGTGATTGTACATACATTAAGGATATATTGTAATTTTAGGCGAAATAAAATTATCAGTCAAAAATGTCTACTGTTAAAGGTATCCTCTAATGATTGTATTATGTATCTGTTGGACGACTTTGTTGTTGGACTGTTCAGCGACTTTCTGCGGCCTTTTACAAGTCGACCTTTTCGTTAGAATTTATAGGATGGTCTTTGTATATATACGATTTAGAGCTTTATATGTATCATTGATTACGTTTATATTATGGCGCTATTGCAATAAAAATTCCGTCAGATACATCTTGAATAACAATTATAATAGCATTAAAAAAAAAGGCTAACAATAGGTCGTTCTCTTCATAGTGTTTTATACTAAACGACGTAAATAAAACAGGGCAGAAGTTAATTACAAAATATGCTTGCACAAGAAATACTGGTTTACGTATGATAGGTAGATGTTCATATAGAGGATGGTCTGATGATAAGGAACGATATTTATTTGTAGCAGTGTATATTATAATTAATAAGATTATATTAATTTATTTAAAAGAACTGAAACTGATGGGGCCACACTGCAGACCACTGCAGACTAGCAAGCTGCCTGCCTGAGTATAAGCGACAAGAGAAGTTTTACCTTATGGTGGTAGGCCTCTCATATGTGAAAATCTGTATTAGTTAGTCTGTATTAGTATTTCTGCCGCCAAGCAGCAGTGTGTAGACACTGTTGTGTTCCGATTTGTAGGACATTGTAGCCAGTGTAACTACTGGACATATGGAGACTTAACATCCCACGTCTTGGGATGGCGAGCGCAGTGGAATATCACAACAATTATACTTTGTATTTCAAGGTGTTGGATGGTGTTTCTACGAATCGGAACGGCAAGCTCGTCATTCACAGCAATAAAAAAAATTATAATTATTTTTTTGTTTTAGTTAATCTCGGAAACAGTTAAAGCCATTCAAACCGGCCTCTACTTGGCATATAAGCATAGAACTATTCAAACAATAAGTAATTTGGAATACATATTTTTCCTAAAAGACTAACATGAGCGGAATTTTAAACCTGGTAATCTATTTAGTCAAAAATCATCTTAGGTATGGTAGATATCATAGTTTTTTAAAAAAAAAATATGCATATCCTAGAGCAATTGTTTTTGTGACTAAAAATGTTATGACGATTTAATAAAGTTCTCTACGTTCCGTTTCTCATGAAGCATCGTAGTAATTAGATCATAGTTCGCGGAATTAGTTCCAGTATTCCCGTAAGACAATCGCAAGACGGCGGTTGAGACAGTCTTGTGTTGATGCAAATCACATCTCGCTGACTCACGGTAAGCGAGCGCCTCTAAATAAAATAAGGTACTCACATCAGTAACAAGTATTTTCAGTCGGTGAATCGCCGTGCGAGGTGGTGCGTGTGGATGGCTCAGAGTATTTCCCAGCGGATCTAGTATGGTAATGACCGCCATCTCAACTATGTGACGAGGTTGCCGACGACACAATAAACAGTTGATTTCAGTTTACGTCGATCGTCATAAAAGTTATTTGTGTCGATTATTTGTAGCAGTTCAGTTTGTGCCAAATTATCAGAAGACTAACATTGAAAAAAAGATTTATGAGATTTTCTTTGATGGCAAAATAATAATAAACATTTTAATTTATTTATGCTTATTTTTGTGATTATCAATGAGTGTGTATAGTAATGTAATCATGTTTAATGTGAATGTGTTTGTGTATTTGTTCCTGCTGGGGCTGCTCGGCGTGGGTTCCCGTAAGTGTAAAATTATATCATTTGAGGAAATTAATTCACTATTATGACAGAAACAAACATGTATATTACATAAAGCAAAAAACAAATATTAAAATAATATACAGCAATGCATACAATTAATCAATAGAACTTAATATAATGGTATGATACTTAAATTCAACATCATAAAAGCAGTCTATTTCAGCTGTGTGTCCATTACCATATTTGTCTTCCTTGTACTGTGAGAAATGAAAATATGTTAAAATTTTATAATTTATACTTATAGGTAATAAATAATTATATTAAAAATATATCTAACGGTTCTTTAAATTATACAAAATATGCATAGTATATTGATAATTAAATAATTTTTCAATAGTGTTTGCCGGTGACGGCTGCTATGTTGAAGAAAATCAAGGCACGTGCGTAGTGTTGTCTGATTGTCAGCATCTTATCAATGAAATACATAGGGCTGGTAAGCCTATGCCAATACACATAAGGAATAAATTGCAGATGCTCGGCTGCGGATTTGAATCGGATAAACCAATGGTACTAAATTATATTACTTTTTTGTGTTTTCATTCGAAATAAAAGACAAAAGTTTGACTTTGAATAAAAACACAAAATCTTATGATATCTCGATGTATTTTGTTTAAATATTTGCAGGTATGTTGTGTCCCACCAAGTAACTTTGATGCTATAAACAGCTGGACTCCTGAAATACATGGAAGTAGTTTATCAGGCGTGCCCAATAGAGGGAAACCAACTCAAACCGACGATAACGTAGTTTGGGGTTCGGACTACAGTAATAGCAATATACCACCAAAAGATGATACTGACATATTAGGTCATGAGCATGACAAACTTGGGCAATTTACACCAAGTGACAGAGTTACCACTACCGCAAATCATCGTAATATAGGACTTTTACCTACGGATTGCGGCAGCATTGAAAGTGATAGAATTATCGGTGGGAATCGTACACGCCTGTTTGAAATGCCTTGGATGGTACTCTTGTCGTACCAGTCAGGTAAATAAATGCATGTTATTTATGTAAAGAATGAAATGAAAACAAATAAAATTAAATGTGTAAAATAGAAGAACAAAGGTACTCTTGTTATGGTTATTTCTACGTAACCAAAATTTAAAGACACGATATTTTTTTGGTTATATTTAGAAGTCTAGGGCAATTTCTGAAAATGCTTATCCAACTTTGACAAAACTTGGTTTTCTATATTATCTTTATCAATGAGGTGGCGAGACTGCGAGCAAATGCACCTATTTAAATTTCTTTCTTAGGGAGACAAACAAAGTTGACGTATCAATGGTTTGCGATATAAAAATATTGTTATTTTTAACTTTTACGAAATATTTTAGACTTTTTAAATTAAATGTATGGTTAGGCAAGTTGAGCTTTTATAATGGCTTTTAATATTTATTTTATTTCTGAAAATAACTTATACTTATGGGGCACCGTCAAATAAAATATTAAATTATATATCATAATAATGCTTCGGTTAGAAACAAAGGAAGGAAACTCGTAAACGTGATGTTTTCCTTGTTTGATTTTTACCAAATCAATATTCCAAAAACATCGTTACTAGCGATATGATTTGATAATACATGAGGAATTATTTCATAAAATATTTTTTAACATGTTGAAAACTATAAAAAAGACAACTTTATATACGTTTGTAAATTTTTAAAGGCTCTTACTATATGATTATATATTTGGATTTCAGGTCGTCGAACGAGATTAGACTGTGGGGGTACTTTGATCAATGAGTGGTACGTCTTGACTGCAGCACATTGTGTGACTTCCTTGCGAAGTAACCTAATACTAACACATGTTATTTTAGGAGAACATGATGTAGAACACGATCCTGACTGCGAACGATCTGATGGAAACAAATATTGCGCTCCTCCCATTAAGGTAAAACACTTAAAAATCTGTTTTCGATATTTGTTATATCTAGTTTCTTTGTATGTAGTGCATATGTAATAGCTTGAACTACTTGTTCCTTATTTTCTAATATTCTTATTTCAGACCGTAACAATCGAGGAGACTATTCCGCATCCGCGCTACAATTCGAAAACTTTTGCCGATGATATTGCTTTGTTAAGACTATCAGAGCCCGCTGATTTTAATTTAGGTTCGTATTCAACAAAGTATCAACTAAGGAATTACTTATGTATCTATGAGTATTTTCACGAAGTTTTCTGCTTTAGATAATATGAAGCCATTATGCTTGCCGCTGACGTCGCAGCTTCAGACAGAGAATTTGGTTAATATTAATGGCATTGTGGCGGGTTGGGGAGTCACAGAGGAGGGCATGGAATCTTCCGTGTTGTTGAGTGTGAGCCTGCCGATACTAAGCAAAGACGAGTGCGAAACAGCATATAAAGGGTTAGTTTGGTTTATGTTATTTACATATTTTAAAAAATAAAGTTTCTGAGTTCCTTTGTTATGCATTCGCGGGTCGTGTACACGAATTAAAAGTTTTTATAATTGTTTGTAACATAGTATCTACCTTTAAACTATACTCTATCTATATTATTATTTAAAGCTAAAGAGTTTGTTTGGACACGATAATCTCAGGAACTATTGGTTTGAATTGAAAAAATTTTTTAGTGTTGGATAGCTCATTTATCGAGAAAGGTTAAATTGTATATAACGCTATGAGTTATGTGAGCATAAATATTAAAAACTTGGAAACAATATTTCTTTCTTCAATCGATTCGTTATGGTCGTCCGCAACAAATATTTTTTTATTGCGTGTTCAATGATATTAAGAAAAATTAAACCGCCTTGAATAACCAAAAAATAAACTATCATTACCTACCTGTATATATATATATATAATGTATATTGGAAACCAACTTTGGAGTCGCCGTATTAATTAAAATGAAACATAATTTTTGTATATTTTTTCATGTATTTATCTAGTTTAGCTCACCACTTTATTTAGTCACGGACTTCAAAATTGTATAACCAGTATTAAGGTAATGTTAAATTATTTTGTGGTTTTTGTAGGCTGTTTAATTTGTTGTTTTTTAGTATTATTTGTCTGTTAGTAATAAATAGACTACGTCGATAGCATAGATGCTTTGCGCACGCGGTACGACTATCACGCTAAAGTATTATACCTCTGTCTACCCCTTAGAAGGGGAAAAGGTAAGATGATATATTTTAGAAGTAGACTTAACTAAACTTAACGTAAAAGCACAACTAAAAAGTCTCAGGAAAGCAAAATTCGCAATTTCGTTTACTTGGACGACATACTTACTTACTCCAGTCATTTTGGTTTAAAAACCAAACTGAACCGATTTTAAAAATATTTTTATGGGACCATAAGAAACTTCTTCTTTTTAAATCGGTTAGTAAATCACGGAGTTCTGAGGTAAAAACATTAAAAAAGGAAATAAGACTCATTGAATTGAGAACATCCTACTTTTCTTAAGTCGGTTAGAATATGTTTTTTTCATACATATCTAATTAGTTTGTTTATGCTGACTTAACGAATTAGGTGACCAGTATTATAGTGCGACCGCGAGCGCAGCCTGTGAGCAAGGCATAGGGCCTTGGATAATGGATAGGGACTGAAGTGAGGGGGGGAAAGCAAAAGCACCATTTCACATGGGCTTGATACTGCCAAGATAGTTCTTAAGATATCGGTTGAATTTTTTACAATATTTTAATAGTTTCAGTATTTATTTATATATTTTATAAAGTAAGTATATTATAATATTATACGCAAGATAGGTATATTTTTTCTGAATGAGACTTTGGGTCTTACTAAAATTATATATATTATAGGTACCTAATATAGGTAGATAACGTTATTTCTTTTCTTGGATATTACATCGCATCTGCCATTTTACCAGCCTAAATTGTAAAAACAATCAAATAAGTATGTTTATTTATTCATGTTCATTTCAATAAATTTTATATTCAATTAAATATCACATTCAAACGAAGCAGCAGCTGAACGTGCGTAGCAAGCACGTAACGCTTCGCGTCGCATGTAAGACTAGAAATTATCATACAGATTACCATTCCTCGCTAATTTCATGAAAATAATGTTACACGGCTGTGTTACAAGTTTCCATTGTTATATAGAATAAGGCCCCAAGAGTCCAGCAAACTGTTGGCTATCCCACCACTCTCACAGCGTAGCTACCCAAGGTGCGGTACTGCGCTCGCGGTCAAACTATATTTATATAGAGTAGATTTTTCGGTTATTTTATATTATTAGTAAATGTTTCTGAACATACTTTTTTAGTGTTAAATTAGTTAGAAAGCCGAATGTGAGGATAAGTAGTATGAGGTAGACAAAAAGCTTCGTGTTCCCTTCAATAGGGTATGTTCCTTGTTTAATTTTCCGGAAGCTCGTGTTAAACTTGGTCTTCTAAAGTTATCTAAGTTATTAATAATATTAAATGCACCTACCAATAATACGTAGCAAGAGTAAAATATATACAATACATTCATAGTATTAATTAGTCTTTGTATATGTTTTCAGGACTGTTCAACTTAGTGACAAGCAGTTGTGCGCAGGCGGTGTTAGAGACAAAGACTCATGTGGTGGTGACTCTGGAGGGCCACTAATGTATCCTGGCAAAGTGGGTTCAGGCGGTATCAAGTACATTCAGCGCGGCATTGTCTCCTACGGGACCAAGCGATGCGGCGTCGGCGGCTTCCCTGGAGTCTACACGAACGTAGCTAGCTACATGGATTGGATATTAGACAATATGCACTCATAATATTTAAGTTATTTTAGCGTTTAATGGTCAAGATAGGGGGAAAGCGAAGATTTAATTATTATTATTCGCAAATTGTAAATTGACATATAGTTTAATTGCCATTTGCATTTTGTGAGAATAATATATAGTATCGTGGTAATATACGATGTAATGTGATCTTGTACTGTGAGTGAGTCTCAAAGAATACGATAGAATTCCCCGTTTTGCCCCTTGACATTTTTTTAAAATGAAATGCTAGTCTGTATACTGTATTTAAAATAATAATTATTTGTATAAGTATAACCTTGTAATACCAGTTCTTAGTGTGATCTGACACGAGCAAAATATACTCAAATTAATCATAATTAAAATAATAAAAGATCAATCATAATTTAGTATTTATGTTTAACTTTTTCGATTGAACCCTAAATTCACGATGGTCGTGTTTTGGACAAATAATTTATTGTGTTTTAAGTAACAGTAATTTTCATTATGGCTTTATAGGTACGTACTGTATTTATTATACAAGAGTTAAGGATGAAGTGGATACAAGTGTTGTTGCTATAAAACAACAAATAAGTTTATAGTTTGCCACATGGTAGGCTAAAAACATGATATACAAAAATAATAGCCGTAGTTTTATCCATATAATTTCATAAAATTGGTGAGTGAAGATGTGTTTTTTTTAAACATATACAAAACTTATGTTCTTGCAAGAATCAAAGAACAGCAAGAATGCAAAATGAACTGTTGTTGAGAAAATGTCAGAATATTTTTAATTCCGAACACAAAGGCCATAAAAACAAGATCTGACCCGACATTTAATACATTTTATCATCATTTATACCATAAACTGGTTTTGTGTCGTTGTTGTCTAATGGCATTGAATATGGGCTGTGGACTAGGAGGTATTATTAGGCTTAATGTCCAAATCGGGCAACACATTATGGGTTTTATACTTACAAGTTTAAGCCAGGATTGAATCCCGTAGAGAGCATTAATGCCGTCAGACAACAAAACATACAAAGTGTAAGAAAATGTCATATTCCGAAGTTGATGTATTAAACAAATAGGTAAATCAAATTGTATTCGTGATTATTGATGTTTTTATTGCAGTTGAATGATCAGACGAGCATGCCATACGCCTGATGGTCAGCGATGCGACCGCCCATGAACATATACAAACTATGATAACAAAGGAGAATGCCCATTTTTGTATGAAAGTTGGGCTACGCTTGCGTCTGTACAAAACCTTCACTAAACTATAGGGAATATATCCTAATTCTTATACAAATTGAAAACAATTGGATATTCGATGGGAGTTCGGAGTAATCAGAATTTTTATAACGCAGTTATTTTGAGGTTAAGTAGGGACTGCAATAATGTACGGCAGAAAGTAACTACGTGCCTAATTAAGATGAATATTGCAGAAACTACTTGTTATTGCTATAAGCCATTATTGGACATTCTTTTCACCTAGCTTTAATTGCCATCATAGGATGATAGGTACTAACATATCTGATAAGACGAAACTCCAATAAAACTTAAAAAGATAATATGACGGAATATTAGTTTTTCCACGGAGCATATTATGTTGCCTGACCTTTTGTGTACTTACTTATATATTTTTCTGACTTACGACTTATTCTATTACATGGATTACCTAATCTTTAATTCCACCTACCATTATCTCACTCCAATATGGCGTCAACGCATATTGTAGATTAGATTCAGATTAGTGATTATGACCGGCCTATGCCTGACGCCAACCCTCTTTGGAGGATTCCGATCCCAGGCAACTCATGTTAGAAACACCGAGATAAAATGTTGCTTGGCCTGGAAATCGAACCCAGGAACTCACTTCACAGCCTGATTACGCTAATAGTTAATTATCATAGGGAAAGAAAAGTAAAACGAGAAATACGAAATCGGATGCATATTTTTATATTATAGATGTATATTTTTAATAGAGGTATATATTCTTGGCATCCTAAAATAAAAACAAGAATTTGATATAGCTGCAGCACGTTTATGTATACTCCTGAAGTGAGTGCATGACTTCTTGCAGCGCTGGTCGGGTCATGTCATGTTGTTGTTGTCTGTGAACCTCTCTATTAGCTGATCTCCAACAAGTAGCACAAACTCATTCCCGCCTTGAAACCTAAAATATAATGTAGAAGTTGAGTAAACATGTTCAGATTATTATTAATGTTAAACTGTTTTCTTTAACTTTGGCAAGATTTTTCCCACATTGTGGGTATGTTAATAATAATCTACAAAACTTACAAACTGGACAGCTCGTCCAAGAAATATACGTGTCGTTGCTGTGGCACCGCATAGGTGCAGTTAATACACCGCCGGGATATGCCGCCTCGATTAACTGTCCTGGGTCTAGGTTCTAGACTACATTGTGTTGCTAACTAAAAGCCTTCCGTCTCAAAATTCGAAACATACACTATTGTTTTTTAACAGAGGATTTCTCGACTCAACATTAAAATACATAAGAAAAACACTCCGATCTTGAATAAGATAAATATTATAATATTTTAATGATTTAACATTCAAACAAATCTGAAATGTCAAAATGTCATTAATTTCAGTTGCCAGTGGAATAAAAATCTCTACCCATATATTCATAATTTAAAAATAAAGAGTACAAGCACATTTTTTGTACATAATTACTTTTTATTCCATCTAAGAAGGGAATTTGTTATAAATTGGTATCATTTCGCCATATTGGCAGTAAATTATCGGATGCTTTATTTGCAACAATTAAACAACTTTTTTTTTCATATCTTTTAAACCCCCATTCGCTTATGACTGATATAAATACAAATAAAGTAATAATTAAAATGGTGATTATTTGTGGATATTTGGTTGAGACGCATGACTGACGCAAAGATAGCCTAGTTTTGGGCATTGTCCTTTAGTACTGACTGGCACTCCACAGCGCTCGACTTTCTTAGATATAAGATGATTATGTTAAAAACTGTTTTAAGTTTATACAAACATTTTAGCATAAAAATACGATTTAAATTTAAAAATACACCGACGCGACGCTAAAACGCGAAATACCTATCCAACAATAATTTATTGAAAAAATACAATTACTTACAATAAAAATAATGAATCAGTCATTGACTGATTTATATTTGCTCTATGACTTTTAGATAATTATTCGATGCAAGGAATGCATTGTTTAATGCCATTTATTATGCTTTCTTGTAGATAAAAATGTAGAATTCAAATAAAATTTATAACTTACGAGGGGTGGGGCGTAGCTACCGTATGGATAAGCTAGGCTGACCAGCACCTCACCAAAATTTCGAAGTTTACTCTTTGCTGCAGGGCCTTTTTTCCTAACCTAAGTCCGCATTGGTTAAGGTTGTTCCTCGTGTTCACCCACTGGGCCTTCTTTCTGCACCTAGACATTTAATTACTTAGCTGTACTACTGTAACATACACAATAGTATAAATAATTCTTCTTTATATATATTTAGTCGCTAAATATATTTCTATTTGGTTTGTACATGAATAATCCCACAATAAATGTTTAAATGGTGATTTCAGCCGCTTTTCTGAAAGAAGAAATGTTCTATGGGTTTTTTAGCAATTTCTGACTTCAAAATGACTTATCCATTATCTCTAATGGATCCATAAAATATTTGGCCCTTAATCCTTAGTTTTCTTGCTGACTTTTATTACAATTAGTGAATGCGGATTTTAATGTTTTTAAAAATTATGGGCAGTCGCCTATGAACGTTTTCTTGTATCTTCAGCGGTTAAGGCCCTTACTATTTCAAAAGTCTATCTTATATTTTATAGATCGGAATCGTCAAAGGTGCGATTAGAATAATTTATTAAGTTTTTTCTTTTAAAAACCTATGTGGTGGCGTGTTCCAGAAAAAAAAGGATTATCTCTGTACATTTTAAAACTTTATACCATATTTCTCTTTGTTTAAAACTTTTTGACAAAGTCAAAAATAGTTGCCGCATGAGCCGCAAACGTAGTAATTAAATTAATAAAAATTAAAACAAACTGATTCTTCACAATCAACAAATGGTTTAATATAATAGGATTTGCCCTTGGAACAACTAGCATGTTATGAGTGCATGTACCAAAAGCACATGTGACGGTTTTGAAGATGACGTTGATGAAGATGTTAATAATGTTCAAACTTCCGAGAAGGCTGTGCCCAAACCTGCGGGGAGGACCTAAAAGAGTTAGATCTCGCTTTACTAATATACAATAATAAATATATGTATACAATATAGGGGTTGACACCCTAAAATATTTTCATTTGAAGCGATCTGTAATTATTTTTCAATCAAAATCGGAATGAAATCGTTTATTGAAAAACAAACTTAGAGAGACTTAATTCTACTTAAAATAAATTAATTTAAAATAAACAGATTAACGGAATGAAAAAGGATACGAATTACGTAGTTGCAGTAAAGATTTTAGAAACATATTTTGCCAGTTAGAAACTGCGAATTTTAGGCTGTCCTATTATTATGTTTCTTTACAAAGGAAACATCAAGAAAATTGATAATCATGATATTCCAATAATACCTGCTGTAAATTTTAAGATTATCATTAAGTACACATATATAGCAGAATGTTTTTTTTTGCAAAACCTACTTGAAGGGGCAAATTTATTTTTAACTGATAAAACCTACACTATTACGTGTTACAACTAGCCCCAAGCACTGGGTTGGTTGTAACAACATTCTATATTAATTAATATTTTATTTGTTAAAACAGTTATTGTTTAATTGTTTGAGTTCATACTGAAAGAGATATACTCGTAGATCAATCAGTGAAACGTTAGTAGTAAGTAAACAAGTTGGTCTTAAGATATATCCGATTTTCTGAAAACTGTTACAACAAGCCCCTTGTACCCTCAATTGCAAATGTTTTGGTTGCCGGGCTGTATATAATGTAAAGCATAAAAAATGTTCTTAATCACTAAACAATTAAATACAATAAATAGCTGTGCACCACTTCGGGGTGGAGTGGTAGAAAATGATTTCGGCATTAAGTCCGCGCTTTTCTATCACTGTGTATAAAGTGCAAATAAATAAAAAGTTGTTTATTAAAATCCACTCATCATTTTCTTACGTAAATTATTGCGATAAAATTGTGGTAATCTTTGGAAAT
>NC_051127.1:11811068-11831469 GCF_014839805.1 Manduca sexta
AATTGGTTGAAAATACAACCAGAATTATTGTATAAACAGATTGTAAAAAGAGGCTTTTATTGTTCATTTATTTATGTGCAAATATCTAATGGAATTGTACATATTTGATAATATTATAGACGAATTGCTGTAATGTACGGTATTGCCTATTTTATATATTAAGTTACAATTTTTATTGACATAAATGTATGTTTATCTCGACGTCGTCTAATAGAGATCGCATTAGGAAAGATACTACTTTGCGGTGTGGGTACAACATACATTCCAACGTGCATTGCAGAAGCGTTTCGGCTAGTTTTTACGACTGACCCAAAATCACTACAGTATTAACATCAGATCATTTAAAAAAAAAAACTAATATAAATCATTTCATTCACGAAGCCGTGCCGCACTATTTTTAACCGACTTCAAAAAGGCAATTTTAATTAGGCACCGACTCCAAAATTGGTATCCAATATATATCTGTTATGTGAAATTATTGTTTAGTTTTGAGTGGATTTTGATGGCGGTTTAATTTTTTGTTAAAATTATTTTTCTCTAATCGCTTTATGCGTGAGTTTGCGTGAAAAGAATAAGCGCACACGCATCCTACGATGGATGACGTCAACGAAAGGGTATTGCTGCGTAAATGATTAAAACGTCACAATTAAAAGTGATACTATACGAAACTTTTTATTGATAATTATCCTATACCTTTGTCTATCATTTACGCGATAATGCCCTTTTCCCGATACTATACATGGTAGTGTGCGTGTACGACGTGTGCTGCTCACGCATACTGTAACCGATTAGGGAAAGACGTGGGGCGCGTCTTCGAATGAATGAATGAATGAAATGATCTATAAAAGTGAACAGTATTTTACAATAATAAATTGACGGAAATTAATTGAATATTTCTTTTCAATTATTTTAACATAACCTTACCGTAGTATTTTATTACCTTATTGATTTTTTATATTAAATACCGTAAAGATATAGCAGTTTAGCTGTAAGTAGTGGCATTTTATAAGTAATATGAATCTATTGTAAATGTTTCGATTTTATGTTGATTCTATTGTATAGAGTTTAATATTGACACTGGAATGAAACAACTATTATAGTTGTCGATACCTCTGTGGTCCTAACCGGCATGGCAATTTTATATTTAATAAATAAATAATGATTTACATATTACTTTGTTTTAATCCACTCCCTTAAACGTACCTCTATATAATATCTAATGAATGAATCCCTCCTGCGGAGAGGCAGAGGTTAGCCAGGTATGCAGGAGATATTATATAGTGCAAAAGTGTGTGGAGGACACAAGGATACTTTCTGTTCCTCCACACTCATAGTCCGGTGAGATGGTTATGGGAGAGGTCTGACGCAAGACCAACGGCTTTACGTACTTACCGAGGCACGCGGGTATCACACTGCCAACTTCCTGACTCCAAGCTGTAACTGAATAATTTTTAAGGTGGAAAAACCTAAAAAATATGGATTATGGGTTGTACGAATATTGGAATGGTGGTAATCGCCAAATTCTAAGTTGATATGTTTTTTTTCTCTACGCCGACATTATAAACGTAAACAAATCAAATTTATATAAGTCGAATAAAACTGTAAAATAAGTATAGATTTATATTCCCTTTATTTAGCTGTACCTAAGCCAGAATTACTGATAGCACTCGAACAAGCTTCGTTTTTCGAGAAAACTAAGAAACTTTAAAAAAGCCTTCTTTTTATTGTAACAAAACTATTTTATTAACGAACTAAAAAAATATACTTTTAAAATTTATACATCCCTTTTTTGTCATATCAATATAATTTATTCTCTATTTCAATTACAAACGTTTTAAAATCATACACTTCTCGAACAATGCTAGTCAGACTACATTGACAATATAAAAATAGCGACTACAAAATCGTTGTAAAATTTATCGACACACCCCGGGAGGCGGTCGAACAATCTAATAAATACCTTGCCCCGCACCTGCCCCCGACTAAGTCTGGTTACTTAGGTCT
Organism: Manduca sexta; assembly: GCF_014839805.1. NCBI lineage: Eukaryota > Metazoa > Arthropoda > Insecta > Lepidoptera > Sphingidae > Manduca > Manduca sexta. Next base: position 11,813,073 of record NC_051127.1, read on the forward strand.
CTATATCAGATTAGTGGTTTACGCCACCGAGGAATACCGCTTCGACGTCTAGACTAGGCTTAAATAATAACGCTTGTTTTGATATTAATATTGACGTTTATTGCGATGCGCTGTAGAGGATACCGTCTATGTTATACGAGAATAGTTCGCGTGTTATTTTGCAGGTATTGTGTTCTAAGCTTTAATATATTCACTTAATTGATTAATCGAAAAAATCTGCTAATCTTGTGTTCTGTAGGAAGGTATGGTCATGACATTCACATATCCAAATGTAAACCGATGTTACTTATGCCTTGTGTAAATATCAGTTTAGCAAATTGTTCATGTGTTACAATGATGAGACGAGTATTACGCTTATTTAAGGGGAAACATGCGCTATGCCCTTTTATACCTAAAGAGTTAGACAGAGGAGCTATTGCTATTAAACATTGGCCAAATATATTCCATCCAATAATGTGACAACGGCCGAAGCTATTAACATATTGTATACAAATTCCAGATTACGCCAAAATCACTTTACCCGACCTAGGATCGAACCCCAGATTTCAACCGGGCAGCTAACCGCAATCGACTACGCCATCAAGGCTTTCTATCCCTATATTAATCCCATTAATATGTTATACTATAATTAAAATTGGAACACGGTTAACCATATCCGCATAGAAAAATATTATTAATTTATATCCAAACCTCACAGAAGGTTACCCAAACTGTATAATGTAAACCAATTATCTGATGAATTAAAACAAAATAAACAAAAATTAATTCAACGGTAGACGCTCGTCCTAAAATTTGAAGCTAGACTGAAAGTCATGGCCTCACTGAAAATGTTTACATAACACCGTCTCAGTTTGTGAGTTTGCGAACGTCAGCCTGCTCGATTGGCGTATTAATTACGTCTTAATCTTATGATACCTTTTGTATTCTGTTGCTAAAAATTAAAAAAATCCGGCCACGTGAATTGGACACGAGCAACGACTGTTCCGAGCAACTTCAAAGGTTACATTAGGAAAGTATCTAAACTTAATACATACATATAGTATCACACCTCTATCCCATAGGGTAGACAGAGTATGGATTGCCACCTTACACGATTCTGGCATACTTCTCTCGCTTCCTCCACATTCATCAATCTTTTCATGCATTTCCTCCGGCTCAGGGTACTTTTGAACTGACCTTTACTAAGAATCTCACATATCTGACATTCGAAGGTTCGGTTTGGTCGATACCTATCGGGTCTTCTATCCACATTCGCCTTATAGCTTTGTCAGTCTCATATCATCAAACCTGTCCAAATGCCCAAACCAACTTACCGTACTAAAATTATTGCTCTAAGACAAACTAGGCTACAGAAGAAACTTAACTTTGTGAGTCGATCCGTAAACACGGTAAATGCCCCAAATGCAACAAACAAGTTTCTAATAGTAAATTGCTTCTTGCCCAATTTCATGATTCTAGGTCAATAGAAAGTTATCCTTTATATTTAGATTCCCCTGTGAAATCGCAAATTATCCGAAAAACTGCGACATAAATGCGTTTTGAATGCTTTTACTTACAAATTTTATTTTTTCATAGCTGAAGATACCGTAGTCCCGAGTATTAAGTATACATTTCAACTTGATACCTCTACGCAATCCTAAAAAAGAACCCTAATAATACGATAACGCTGTCATAATGCCGCTCGTCTGCAGAAACAGACACTACGGTAGTTAGTTGTACATACATAGTCGAAATAGATCGCATACAAGAAACCTTCCACGTATACCTATCAATTCTCTAAACAAATACATGTACAATCTGCCACAAAAGTAGCTAAAATTTCAATATTTCCATCGCCTTTAAACTTTTAAGTTCTTATTTACAATCGTTTTTTCTAACGTAAAATAATGCACCCGATCACATTATGGAACCAAATACACACGGCGTAAAGTGAGTGCACCTGTTGTGGCAGTACCTATCTCCCTCCGGGGGATAAAAGGCATGTATACGTAAAATAACCTTCAAAGGGTTAACTTTATATAAGAAAAAAAATACACGTTTTGATAATCTCCTCACACAAATTGATAATCTCCTCTATTTTATGAAGTCGGTTAAAAAAATGTTTCATAATACTTAGTTCAGCTACTTTTGTTGGTGATTGTACAATCACTTGGGTATTACATGAAGGTAGAAAGATATTTCATCAGTCACTTCAACTCAACAATAGAGCTCAGTAGCACGAAATACGTAATAAATCATTAATATAACTACTCCGAAATTGAACCTTACATAAAGGATACATATGCGTAAATAGACAGATACGAAACGTCTAATAAAAGCCCTTTGAGACGCAGCAGACAGGCCGGATGCCTTTTAAATCTGTATCAGATATTGAACTCCTTAAATTCAATACGTTTCGCTCCAATTATGAAATAAGTATACAAGATACTTGTAAAGAGTTGGAAATACTTTCCTTTTGATTTACAAATGTGATCTAAAGACATATTATTTAATGTGTTACAGCAGAAACTTGAGATAAGTGATTTTTGAGGTACATTAAGATGAAATTGGCTGGACTGAAGTGCATTCAATAATCACCATTATACCACAGAGCTATAATGGTAGCATTTCAAAACGCTTAGCGATTACTAAGGTCATCTCTGATGAAGCGGGATGGTTGAGTGTGGAACGAACTGCCGAGAAGAATTTTCAAAGGTTCAAATCCCAAAGGATACAACCCTAAATTTTCTAAAATTATGTATATATTATTTGTGAATTATCGCTTGCTTAGACGGTGAAGGAAAACATCTTGAGGGAACCTGCATACTTGAAAAGTGCTCTATAGGAATTTTGAGGGTGTGTGAAGTCTACCAATCCGCACTAGGCCAGCATGATGGTCTAAGGCCTAATCTCGCTTAATAGTAGAAGAGGCCCGTGCCCAGCATTAGGACAGTATATAATACAGGGCGGATATTATAATATATATCCCTGATGTTGTGGATCACGCCCACGACACCCGTGACCTTAGAAACTGAAACAAAAAGAATGGAATGGTACATACTAGCGATAAATATATCGTCAAGATATTATGTACTTTCTATTTCTTTTGTTTCTTTAGTTTTAACAAGAAGAAGGTACCTTGACTTACATCAGCCTTCGGAAACAAATTACTATAGGGAATATTTCATCTTGTATACGATAATCGATATCAAAGCTGGTACAAAACTTGTTCGTTACCTATAATGTGGTTTCTATCAAAATATTTACAAGAATAAAATGATAATTTAAAAATATTTGTAACCCATGTCCTACCAAATTGATATATTATTATAGTGTTTGATGGAATTCACAACGGCCACTTATGTAATAAGTAATAATAAAATATTATTTACTATTGTACTATACTATTGTATTAGATATTACCATTAAAATAGTCGTATGTGGAAATAAATAAATATCGCCGTACCGCAGACCCAATAACATATTCCTCCGCAAACCGCATTATACAAGGTTTTGTTACAATATTACTTTGCAAGTCGGCCTTCAATTTACACTTCAATGAGCTCTGAATACAAAATTTCGTTCAAACAGAGCCAATGGAAAGTTTGTGATGCTACCGCGCCTGTTGATCACTTGATCTCGGGCCGCGATAAATGTTTACAATTATGGCTGTTTACATAATAAAGGAACCTTGGTGCTTCTAAAGTGTAGGAGTCTATAACTATTTTTTGGTATAATAATCTCAGCAATGTCTTTGAATAAAGCGACAATCCTTTGAATGGGAATTGAATTAGAAGGCAGATTAATGTATTCTTAGGATTTTTATTATGACACCAGTGTAAGAGCAGTCAGAACGATCCGCAAGCGCCTTATTTAGAACCTTAAGGTACAATTTTCTAATTGTACGCTCGACCACCTTAAGGTTCTAAATAAGGCGCTTGCGGATCGTCCATTAGCAAAATTCAAATTATAACTAAAGTAGACAAAAGGAGTTCTCTGCTGCTTCCATTGTATTCCCCCCAAAACGAAACACACCTGCTTGATATGGAAAAGGAAAAATGAGTGTAGAAAGCACAAACATGCTTTAGTACTAAATTGGTTCATTGTATACTAATCGACATGATTTTTATGGAGACGTATATAAAGTACAGTCTTACAAGAGGCAAAAGCATATTTTCTCGTTCCACTTTATCTGTACCACAATAACAATCCAACATTTACCAGTCTAAAATATTGAAATTAAACTAATTTTTCGGATTCTATCGCGGTTTTTTGTTTTTTATTTTTCTCCCGACGTTTCGAAGACTTTGCAGCCTTCATGGTCACGGGGGACTGAGGTGTTGTTCATCCGTAAAGTCAAAGTTACAATATCTACCTACATTTTACAATTATACAACTTTTTTAAATTTTTTAAATTTTAGCTGTTGGTGGTCCGATCTACGCAGAATGAGCTCACAGTGTCTTGAAGTCTGGCAGCCGGTCTTTTGGGTTCCGATTTAATTAAATGTAGAACTGGATCCCACAGCCTGGGAAAGTTGTATAATTGTAAAATGTAGGTAGATATTGTAACTTTGACTTTACGGATGAACAACACCTCAGTCCCCCCCGTGACCATGAAGGCTGCAAAGTCTTCGAAACGTCGGGAGAAAAATAAAAAACAAAAAACCGCGATAGAATCCGAAAAATTAGTTTAATTTCAATGTCTAACATTCGCGTAAATATAAGAAATCAGTCTAAAATAATTAGAACAAACGCAAATTAAACAAAACTGCTATATGGCAGAGGTGAGGTCAAGATTGTTTTCTATGGGCGGTTTGGAGAGCTTAGGTTTAGTAAACCACTCCGCCGGCGAGTTTGGAGACAAAGACAAGGACCCATTGTGATACCAAGTGCAGGTGCTCTGTGCATTACAAAGTGGAACGTGTACACTGGCTTCATGTGAACATTCCTTTATTTGGACACGTACGGTAACACGGCAAATATTTTATGGCTCTTAAATAGATTTCTAAGTTTTTAAATGAGATGATTGATGTCCAAAATACTTACCATACGGACCTTAAGGTAAGCAAAGTAGTACATGTAGGCTTTTATATAATCGTGCTACTAAGGTCAAGACAGCTCACTTACGATGTAGACACATATGGCTTCAGGATATTCCTACCATGTTTCTTTCTTATCAGCCTACAAATATTTAATGAAACCTTAATTTAAGCTATATTCTGTAAAAACTCAAAGTAATAAGGCAAACAACATATGCTTCGAAATAAAACCTAGATATTTTCGTCGAAAAATAATTCTATTTTAAAAAGAATAATAGCATCTGAATAAACCGTTAAAATAAATGCATTTAAAAAAATTCAAAAGTGCTTGATGCGCTGTGACTGAGTTAAACTATAATTTTATTTCGGCTCATTGTCTCATTTGAAAAACTCACTGCATTGTCCATTTACTCATTTTGAACGAACGCAATAATGAAGCGCAAAATAATTTGCTGACACTTTAATTTACATGCAACTTTTTAATAATGTTTTATATACTTAATAATGCGAAATTTATTGTAATAATAAAACATTACAAATGTATACATGTACACAGACACATTCACATATACTCACATGTATCCTATTTGATGTTTTTCTATATATACCAAGGATATACTTATGGAAAGAAAAAAATGTGTAGAAACCAAACTCGAGAACTCATAAAATGGATCTAAAAATACTCGGTAATAAAATGCGTCACTATTTATATTTTTAAATCAATTCCTTTTATATCAGGAATAAATTTGAATCCCTGACTGTTGAGTACCGTAAAATTAATTGTATATTCTATAACAATACTTTTTAGTATGTTTTTAATTCAAAAACTGTACTGCTCATTTTAATAACGAACACGTACGAATTCTGACATTCTATTTTCAAAAATCGACTTTTTATAAATCACGTTCTCTATTTGAAAAATATCTATGTGTTAAAATAAATAAATAAAAGTGAATATCAAAACGTACCATGCAACTAGACATTAATAATCTCAGTGTTTTAAATATACCTATAATAAGTACAACCGACACGTAGGTTAGTAAAAGTTAAAACGTTCACTGTATTCCATTTTTGAAAACGACCTGATTCGTAGTATAAATGTCCGTTGGACATTCTGCTTCCTCTGTGAATATTCAAGATGTATTACAGGGGTCATTTACGGCCCGACGGCACGTCCGACGTATAAAATCGTTTTTAAGTGAACCTTTTTAATATGTAGGTACACTTGGGTTTTTTCCGTGTGCGTTTAAATGGCTCGTGATATGTCAGCATTCATATTTAACCGTGAAAAAGGTATTCATTTTATCCCAGTTTATCGCGTTCGAATTAAAATGGCATTTTGAACATTTTAAGGTTAATTCAACAGAATTTCTTTGATATAACGTTTTTTAAACGGCGTTCCTGGATCAGCAGATATAGATGAACATTAAGTTAAAGTTATAAAAACTGCAAAAACGAAATTCGTCTTATTAATTACTAATACATTAAAATTTAGCCAACCGCGTTACCATCAGCTTCTATTAAGTTGCTATGCAACCAACATTGTTCGAATATTACTACGCATAACACTAATAGTTTATTCTATATTTTGCACTTCGCATCACAATGCTGCTGCCTATTTATTAATTTTTGAGCAAATTACGCTTCAGTATCGCTGAGGCCCAAGCGCTCCAATGTAATGCATTGAATGTATTATAGGTTTACATACAATAACGAAGCGGAAGCGGTGATAGCCTAGTTGGGTGTGGAACGGACTGCGAAGACGAATGTCCGCAGGTTCAAATCCCAAGGGCACACACCTCTGACTTTTCTAAAATCATGAGTGTATTCTATGTGAATTAATCGTTCGCTTTAACGGTGAAGGAAAACATCGTGAGGAAACCTGCACATCTGAGAAGTTCTCTATATAATCCGCACCAGGCCAGCGTGGTGGACTAAGGCCTAATCCCTCTCTGTAGTAGAGGAGGCCCGTGCTCAGCAGTGGGCATGTATATAATACAGGGCTGATATTATTATTATTATTATTATACAATAACACCTCTAGGTGTACTTTTTATCCCAGAAACTTCCACACAGGGAAGCCGCGAACATCACCTAGTATACAATAAAAATATTTTTTCACATTTAACCATTTAAAAGACAATAAAAACGAAGCGCGAACAAACAACCAGTAATACAAATTGTCATCAGCGGCAAGCGGCGTAAAATATTCAAAGCCTTATCTGTAATTGAGAACGGTCCTATCGTACGGGATTCGGGTCGGATGCTGGAATCACGGAATCAGATAAGCGCCGACGCTGGTGTACCGAACACTTGTTTGATTTGAAGGCTTTGCAGAACCGAACAAGGCTTATACACGTTCACTTACAGCTTCGATTGTAGTGAGAATTACAGATTAAACGCTCTGTATCGATTCTCGAGGAAATTTTACATACAAATATCTATGTAATTAAACAATTTAGAGACGTGCTGCCTGGATAGCTAGATAGATATCTAGATAGACCACAGTAAAATATTATGATAATAAAAATATTAGCTTTGTGTTATACTGTCCAAGCGCTGGGCCCGAGCCTCCTTTTCTTATGAGAGGAATTAGGCCTAAATCCGCCACGCTGGTCTAGTATGGTTTGGCAGAGTTCACATACGCTCAAAATTCTTATAGAAAATCTCTCAGGTATACAGGTTTCTTCATGATGTTTTACTTCACCGTTAAAGTAAGCGATAATTCATAAAATACACACATAACTTTAGAATAGTTTTGAACCTGCGGACATTCGTCTCAGCAGTCAGTTCTAATCCCAACTAGGCTATTGTAGCCACAACGGTATACAAGATGTAAAACTCGCCACAATGGCCCAAGTAAGTGCGATGCGTTCCGGCATCAGAATGTATATACGAGTTCAAAATTATTATGACGAAAGGAATCGCTATGTGGTGGTAACTCTGGCAAGGATAAACATCTCTCGTCAGTCAATACTCTACCTGCCAATGGCGAAAGGTAATATTTTCCGAAAAGAAAACCGATTCAAGCTATAGGTACTAATAATATGCATAAATGTGGTCTGAAAGTTATTCTGATAATAATACGATTTTACGTCGAAAGCGAAGCTGGCAGGAATCGGGTTAAATTATTCCTTCGCCGTTGCTTTCTGCCACTCTCCGTTACCATTAGGTGCAGTTGGGTCAATGTGCCGTGTTCTTAAAACAACCACCTTTACCTTTAGTGTAGGTGCAGCGTATACTGTGCATTGAACAATACATACTTTTGGTCTAGTCAAGGTATACTTTTTATTGTTATTTTAATGTAATTTTTCCCCTTAATCCCTCCTCGAAGTTGACACAGGAAAACAAGCTTTATGTACATGCATAAAACACTGTTACGGCGACCACAAATAGAAGTAGGTTAAGGGATAATGAACCAATTATAATAGTATGGAGTATGGGCATAATGAACTATTGAAATAAAACTCCTAATGAAGAAAATTAAGTTAGGTTAATGAAAGCGGTGGTCGGATTGAAATGTTTTACGGAATAAAATAAAAGTTTCAAATTAAATTAAACTGGAAAGTTAGGGCATCGCCGTTGCTTTTAGGGCTATATTCGACTGTATTACGATCGATGTTATATTTCAACTCACACAAAATCGTAATATATAAAACTTTATAACAAAAAAAATATTCGGTGGTGATTTGTTGGGGCCATTTTTTACAAGCCACAAAGACGTTTTAGTTATACCTCAGGCCACAGTTTAATTCAGTGACCTATTTAAATGTAAAACGTAATTATTGGGAATTCAAAGTTATGTAATAAAGTACCTTATAGTATGGAATACTCATTGCGAAAAGTGTGTGTAAAAAAGTATGTTCTGTATACCTTCTTTTTATACACGGTAAAATAACCCCAACGTACCTGATTGTAAGTGGAGTGGCGTGCAATAGAATATCTGACGACTGACGCCTCGGCAGTCGACACAATTATACCGGCCTCTTGGAACCGGATATACACAGGCTGATCCCGGAACGCCACACACTTACGTGAGCCACTATGGCGGATATTACACCTGGTGTACGGTGGTCACTATCCGGACCGAAACAAAATATTCCCTACCACCAACAAAACCTACTTTATATACTTAGGCTTTGAAATACTAGGTGACGCTCGCAGCTCACGTTGCGTAAAATTAACCTTGAATAAAAATACCATGAACTTTCAAGGTAAAAAGTAGACCATAATTATCTAGGTCATAGTATATGCATTATGCATGCCAAAGTTCATCTCAATTATAATTGGTGATATCTACGTATAAAGGCATCACGCAAGGGTCCTATAAGTGCAGGTTTTTTCTAGGGTGGGCACCCCCCCTAGCTACGCTTTTGCCTACCAAAGAATACATAACACCACCACGTACCACCACGCACATAATAATCGAAGTAGACATACAATTTTCATCAAAGAAATCGAAAATTAATTTCGAATATTGATACAAGGCATACGCCATGGATACGACCTTTCATCGATGACCTACATTTTAATTAAAATTAAATTGTCGTCAAAATTACATTAGGGTTGAATTTCGTGGGAAATTATATCACAATTGGTTACCTTTCGTAGCGCATGCTCGATATGTGAAGTTAAAAATAAGTTTCAAAGGTCAAAGAAATGATTTATACTCTAGGGAATATGGTAGTAATGATCGCCTAATGATCTAATGGTAGTCTTAGGCTATGAGGTTATGAGTCCACATATTTTTAGACACAAGGGCGAGACAAACCACAGACCAGCCACGAGCGCGGTCTTTTCTATTCAGAGGTAGATTGCCAGCCGCACATGCCGCGGATGCAGGTCTCAATCGTTTCCACAACTTTTACGCATTACGACAGATACATTAGTAAATAGTAATCCATCTAAATTTACTTGATGTGCCATAACGAAAAGTGACATTTAAAATCGCATAATTTCAATTTATACGCATTATATTCTCAGAACAATGCTTTTCATTATTCTAAGATTTTTTTAATCAATTACAAACTGACATTTCCTCTGATGACTCATTCGAAATAAATAAAAACTATGCAGTTTTTATTGTTTCACTCACTCTCGTGTTTCGGCTTTATTACTCCCTCAGAATAACAGCATTGTGCTGATGATTATTCCATAAGAATATGAGTGATATCTTGCGGTTCACATCACCACTGTTACGATCGACTGTAGCCGCGCGCCGCGAGCGCACGATACAATTTGTGTTCCTAGGAGTCATTCTGCTTTTACCTATACGCTATCAAAGCTGCCCTTCGATTAGAACGCCCGTAATTACAAAAAGACGGATTCGTTCCTGTAGACGGAATAAAGATCCATGACCTTACCTTGTTTTTTTAATACGGCCACAACAATATGGTCCCACTGCACCTGATGGTAAAAATTAGGGTCTAAATAGTGTGGATTGATGAGAGATGATTAATCTTTGCCAGCACAATAATTCCAGCCTGCTAAAGCCGAATTATACACAGAGTGGTCCCAGGATTCGATACATTTACGTGGGCGCTTATGGCGGCTTTTATACTGCATGGTGATCGCTATCCGCGCGGATACAAATATCCTACCACCAGTGGCGTGCCTACCATGTCGGGTATGGGCAAGCCAAAGCAGCACAAAAACTAATTCGTCTCCGTTTCACATAAAACTAGTGTTAAAAAAATTTGGCCCCTCATGACCTCCGAAAGAAGTTAAATAACCTATATCAATTATTAACCAATCTCAGAAAAAATAACAATACAACGACTGTCGAGTGTCGACGCGCAATGATTTGTTTTGAAATTTCGTCACATATTTACCTACTGTACCTACTTAATTGCTGAAATAATAAGGTTACATTTCGCTGTTTACCGAAATTATTGCGTTTATATGTTTTTGTAAATTGGAATATCTCTTACTACCACTAGCATTGCGTAATAAAAAAGTTCAAGTTTTCCACTTAGAAAGAAGCTGATAATGGAATTTGTGTCTTATTGCACTTACAATATACCTAGTCTTGCCATAAATATTGTAATAAAGAAAAAAGAAAATTGTTAACTGCAAATAACATTTATTACTTTTACAGTGTGTCAGTTTAATACATAAATATAAAACAATTAAAAATATAAAAGCTTATTCGAAGTGGTCTCCATTGGCTGCAATACAGTCCTTTAAACGATGAGGCCAGTTATCAATAGAAGCACGCACTCTTTCCATGGGAAAATTCTTCACTGCCAATCGTATAGATTGTTTTAGGGACTCCAAATTATCATGGCGTTTAGAGCAAGCTGTACTCTCTAAAACTGACCACAAATCATAATCCAGCGGATTAAGATCGGGACTAGACGACGGCCAGTCTTCAGCTCTGATGAAGTCCGAAACGTTCGATTCCAACCAAGACTGCGTGGACCGAGCTTTATGACCCGGCGCCGAGTCTTGCTGGAAGGACCATACTTGGTTATTGAACATGGTGATGTTAAGGGGCTTAACTACCTTCTCAAGAATGGTATCTTGATACACTTGTGCCGATGTTTTGATACCTTTTCACAAAAATATGGCTCAGTCACTCCTTCATAGCTAACACCCCACCAAACCATCACTGAAGTCGGATAATGTCCACGTTGCACTCTGTCGACTAATTGGGAAGCTTCCTTAGAGCTTTGAGCATAAATACGGTCATTTTGTTTGTTAAAATGTTGCTCAATTGTAAAAATTTTCTCATCCGTAAACAAAATTTTTCTGTGACCTCCCTTTGCGTACCGCTTCAGTAGTTGTTTCGATTTTACCACCCTATTCTTCTTTAAATTATCAGTTAAGAAATGGCCAGTGCGTCTCTTATAGGCTGCAAGTCCTAAGTCATCTTTTAAAATACGCGACATGGTTCTAGGTGCTATCTTCATTTCCCGAGATAAAATCTTTTGCTTTCGGACAGGATTTCTTCGAATTCTTTCCCTTACTGCTTTGACCACCTTTTTCGTACGAACACTACGTGGACGGCCAGATCTTTTCTGTCACAAACAGAGGAGGTCTCATTGTACCTATTAATAGCCCGGTACACAAACATTTTACTAATACCAAGTGTATGGAGAGTTTTAAAATTGCATTTGGCTCCATACCTACTTTGTGTAATGCTATCACAGCGATTCGGTTCTCTTTATCACCCCACACCATTTTAATATCGCAAAATATTTTACAATGTATTGGCGCCAAAATGAGAAAACACAATGAACAATCGTATAAAAATGACAGATTCGAAATTCAAATGTAATATTTTTTTATAATTAAGTGTAACAGTATTTATGGCCAGACTAAGTAGATTATAGGTTCAAACGTCACCCTCTTATATCAGGAATTATACTGAAGCTGCGTATATTCTATTGGTTAGTCGCTTACTAGTTGAACTCTAAGTGTAAGGGTATAAGACATGTTCTTATAGGATAATAAATACACTTTTAGTTAAAAAGAGTCGCCAGTAATGTCATTGGCCACCGGAATCGCTATTACGTACCCTACGACTGATTTCTTTAAAGACTCAGCCGTGCTGGCCTATTTAAAGTAACTACACTGCGACATCTATTTAAAACGGTTGCGTAAAATGTTTTAGTTTAAATTATTTTCTAAATAAATAAGGTACGACAGCGTTAATAAAAATATATGGAATGACTATCGAATTACGTAATGCTGAAAGAAAGAGTGGGTCACGAATTTTCTCAGATTAGATAGATTAGACTAGCATTTGGTCGTGACTCGGTCCGCGTGATGAAGTTTTTACAGGATAAAGTTTTCTGGGATGAAAATCAGGGTCCAAACTACCTACATACCATTTTTCATCGAAATCCGTTGGGTAGTTTTCGCATCGTTCGCGTTCAGACAGACAAATAGATGCGGCGAGGGACTTTGTTTTATAATATCTTTTTGAACTTTTAAGAACAATTCTGTCATACATATTTGTTGCGTAACTTCAACCGTTTACTCAGCGCACGCAACGGAAGCTGTCAAAAGGAATATTTTTTCCGTTTTTTCAACATTTTTCATCGATGCTCCGCTCCTATTGGTCATAGCGTGATTTTATTTAGCCTGTTGCCCCCCTCAATATATGAGCTATCCAATACAAAAATACTTTTTCAATTCGAACCTGTAGCTCCTGAGATAAGCGTGTTCAAACAAACTCTACAGCTATATATAATAGTATGAATATGATAGTTGAATTGTTTAGATCGAAAATCGAAAACCAGACATAGAATCAAATCAAGAATTTCACGCTTTATACCAGCTGTGTAGTTTGCATAAATACTTACTATATTACACTACATCGAATTCATTTCCATATCATTGACACGGCACAGAACACCATCCTCCGCATTTCATTATTCTCACAAACATTCCGGTCACATCGTCGCATAAATTGATAAATTCATAAAGTATTAAGCGTAAAAAAAATAAAAAATGGCATAAATTGTTGATCTTGCATAGCTTTAGCGCAGCCTCGGGCTCACGCCCTAATGTCTGCAGAGGCCAACAGATGCTCTCGCTTCGGAGAGTCATTACGCTTCTGTCTTATATCCAGATGTACCTTCCTGATTTTCAAACTTACCACACTGTTTTAAAGCACATTATCGCATAAAATGATCAAAATCAACAAACGAACAACTGTATTATTGAGAAAATGTTTCGGAATTCTGTACTGCATATTTTCTTTTCATTGCAACCAGAAAAATATGGTCTCGTTATCGTTGTATTTATGGTTGTTTTAATTAAATTCATGAGAAATAATTTTAGTTATTGTTTCTGAAATTTTAATAATAACAAAGTTTAAAAAATGTTTTGCTATTTATAAACCACTAAACTCATTTTCAAAATGTGTTGTTAATTTTCATGAATTTGATTGTCTACGTAATGAATTGAAATTTATAAATCGTTGAGTAATTATTAAGAATCTATGTAATGTACAGATATCTCTCTGACGAATTCAAAACAATTCAAACAAACAAAATTCCTATTAAACAACAAAAAACGAAGAAGCACATGAAAGCCCCTAACCAAATCTACTCACATTTCTAACGCATCGCGGCTTATGGCTGTTGTTACATAGATAAACCGAACAAAATTTTCTTTGTTTGCTGCACGCTTATCACATTTGTCCCGGTCCCTCGGGGGCGCGGAGATCTGTACCGCCGCCCGTTACGTTTGATCCAAATAGCGTCTATTTTTCTGTGTATCCGAAACATATAGTTTAAAATGTGCAGTGGTACGACACTCAGAATGCACTACGTCATTGTTTTAATAATTATCAAATAAAATGTAAGGCCAGGGTCCTTTTCGTCTATATGGAGTCCGTCTTTTGCACGGGCGTTCTATTCGAAGCACAGCTTTGAGAGACGTACAGGTAAAAGAGTCAAATAATCACATATTTACCTATACGGCGATCGAGCTGTCCTTCGATTAGAACGCCTGTAATTGCAAAAGACGGATATACCCCCGTAGATAGAATGGACCACCTGGCCTTAATATTACTTGACATCATATTTTACGTGCATAATATTTTAACACACATATGATAATCAGTGTAGCCACTGTTATAGGCCGTTCAAGTTTAATAGCTTCATTGGTGTATGACACCATATGAAATGAAATGAAATGATTTATTTAAAACTGTAAAATGTTATACATTATTTAGATTCCGCCAATATTAACTCTACCACCAGTTCGGAAAGCAGTTTTCACCAGAGAAGAACGGGCAAGAAACTCTGGTGTTGCTCTTTTCAATCAGTTTAAGGTGAAGACTACAGTACATGATAAAGTAAGAAGAAAAATAAAAAGTTTAGAGCAGTTCATTTGTTTTCATAGGCACATAAGCCCTAACCTAAGGGTTTCATTTTTGAATTGAAGGAAAAGCAACATGAAATTCGCACCTTATCACATTTAAGCTAGGCGAAATAGTGGACTAAGTACACCTCTGGTTAGCAAGGTCAATAGGTGAGGGTATTGCTATGTATATTTGTTTTTAAAACATTAGATAAAATTAGGAACAAAGTTTTTTAAATACGTGCACAGCAATTTGACCCCGCTGCACCTCATGGTAAGCGGATTGGGGTCCAATAGAATGTCGACTGACGAGAGATGATTACCCCTCAGCAGTCGACACAATTATGCCGGCCTGTTGGAATATACAAAGGCTGATCCCGGAACGCGACACACTTACATAGGCCACAATGGCGGGTTTTAACACAGTGGTAGCTATCCGGGCGGATATAAAATATATCCCACCACCAGCATACAGTACAGTATCTTGTCTATATAGCGGTACCTTTAAGATTTTATAATTATTAGAAATCTGTCATAAAGCATTCTTAATTTCAAACCTCTCCACCTGTATATTCGTTAAGGTAAAATGACATGTATCCGAACACAGTAACTTGCGGCTCGCTTTCCCTCCAGAGAGTAATTGCGGAAAGGAGAAACTTCGTTGTTTATATTTACACTAAGCCGGTATAACCATATATTTTTATCGGTAGAATATCTCCTTTCTCTTTATTGTATTGCAGTTCGCCGACATTTAGAATCGATAATCGTTTTGTCTCGTCGTTTATGCCATCTAACGAATGATAGTTTTATCGTAATCAAGCTCTGTAATATAATAATATGCTAATATCTACTCATATGATATTTTATAAAAACATTATTGAACTAGACAAATGCGCATCTATTATCTATATATATTATAAGATGTATTACGTACCTCGCTACTTAATCATCTCTCGTAGATGTTAATTGCTAATGATGATGATGATTATAAAACACAAAAAACGTTAAATATACCACCCATAACTACTAAGGTAAACGTATACGTCATTTAGGGTAGTGTTAATAAAACGAAACTTACCTACTCGTTTATACCTCTGTTAACATTGTGCCAATATCATCGAAGGAGAAAGAATATTTTCACCAAAATCTCAGTTTTACATTTAAAATTTTTATATTTTCATAGTTTATTTCTGACTGCAAGTGTGATGTCGCTGCAACAAATTGTCTTAGATTAGTAGTGGCATTAGATAATGTAGATATTTAAGTTACTCTTTATTGATGTTTATTTAGTTTGAAACTTAAAAAAAATGAATATATAATTGATTAGTTTGACGTTACAGTTGGACTTAGTGCGCCATATCCTTTAACGAGACAACTTAAAAGTTTGGTTACATAAAGTTGAAATTTTAGCTTAGAATAGACACACTACTAATGCACACATACTAAATACAAACCAACTATAGTTCTCGCAATATACAAACTACATGTATGAAAACTGTAGATTAACGAACAATTCTACTTCGGTTTGTATAAAACGAATCACACAATAAACTCATAATCATTGAGCGAATATTTCTACATTATATATATTATGTACATATATACTGTTCCACTGCTGACCACGGACTTCCTCCGCTACTCAGGGATTAAGCCTCAGTCTATCACACTTACCTAAAGCGAATTGGCGACTTCACATACAAAATTTTAATAAAGAACTTCTCAGGTATGCAGGTATTTCTAGATAAGCATAAATCGAAATAAAGTTATATTCAAACTCTCTTCAAAACTATTTCTATTATTATTTAACAAAAAGCCTTATTAAAAAAGAACTCAATCATTATTAACAATACTCAAGCCCTTAATTACATTAAGACTAGATTGCGGAATCGCTACAAGAAACAACAAAGTTTACATCCGCTAATACTTAAATGACTTATAGGAACAAAATTATACGGAAACTAATTTATTGTATCTTTAACAATAAATATAAGCACTAACATTCCAGTACACGATCGCCATACATTTCTGAACCGTATGTAGTAATAAGTCGCTAAAATCCTTTTAAATTCCAAATATATCGCATCATATTTCCACAGAGGGAATTTATTGAAATTCTAAAGCAGTTGTAAGTTGAAAACGACGGTAGACGGTTGCAGACCGGGACAAGGCGCATGGGAATGATTACCATATTCAACACATTTCCTCGCCGCCGGTAGGCATTGTTGGATATTGTCATATTAACGTCACTCCAAGCGGGCACCGACGCTACGATATATTTAATTGTATTCAAAGGCGTTTTGTACAATTACTGTTGGATATATTTTGAGTTCTGGTGACTGGTGACATCATAGAGAAAGTTGAGACAGCGGGGAAGGATAGTTGAAGTCTTATATCTAAAATTATTTTATAAATTTGTTACTTTCAATATCATTTTCATTGTAGTATAATTTATTCATTAGTCTAGTAGCAAAGGTAAACCGGTAGGAAACCATAAAATTATAAAGATGGTTCGCCACTGGAAAATGACTTTTATTACTAAATACAAAAGGAATATTACGAAACGTTAGAAATATCTTTTGACTTCAGCGTTTATGGCGTAGAAGGCGATAAGGCGGTTGTGAAATGAAAAACCGCTTATAAGATTCCCATATTCAGACAATTATTTTACAAACAACACTTTCTATGTACATACATACGTAAACGCAAGCCGTATATAGTATATATGTGCGGATATAAAACATATCCTACCACCAACAAAACTTTCAATGAAGTATTAAGTTTGAATTCTATGAATTTAGATATCAAGTTTAAAGATAAAATAGAAGCGAAACAGCGTCGAAAATGATAAAGGGTACAGTAACTAAACTATCTGACTAATTCAAACTTTTACTGGAAATTATACCTTTTGGAAGTCCCGGCAGCCGCACCCGGCTTAATTAAACGAAGATTTAAATTCTCAACCCCAACAGAAAGTTTATATTAAATGGTTTGGATCTGAAAGTATTGTAGGTACCTATTTTATAAAGTTAATAACAGACATAAAAATTGTCTCTAAATTTAATTTTCTATTGAAACTCTAACCTTTCAGTCATGTCTTATTAACTTATATTTTTATATCTGGAGTTGTCTGCAATGACGATGTATACGTTATTTACTTTATTCTTTAAATTCTAAGAATTTATGTTATGTAATATGAGTATTTTCCAAAATAAAATTAAGTAACGAAATGATTTTTACAAAGTATTGTCACAATTATTTTATTCATTTTACCAAAATATATATAGGGTACATTTATTTAAAAAAATACTCATGTTATTATTCATATGTGAAGTAACATATAAATATTTAAATATTAGGCGGTCTTATTCTAACAGCCCCGTAAATCTTCTTGTACTTCGATGATAGGTAACAGAGCGGATGGTTGACTGTTTAATTACCAATCCGCAGTCGCCGCACCAAACAAAAACCACCAAGCCAACAAATCAATTTAGCGTCAGGAAATTACTTTGTAAACTTGAAAAGGGTTGCACGATACGGTACCAAATTGAAATTCTTTTGTGCGC